>NC_133755.1:161760940-162068083 GCF_036562045.2 Rhinolophus sinicus | reverse complement strand
CCAAATTGACCAGATTGAGCTCCCCACCTTAGTCAGTGCTCCCTATCCTATAGAGGTCCCTCAAAAATTCTGCATTTGGTCAAAAAAGAGTTCTTAACCATGGAACATACCAACTTCCACACAGAGAATAACAAAAGAATAGGGATGCTTGGAAAAAGACAAAAGTACTGCTTTGCTTTATACATTTATGAACTTCAATGTTTATTTTTAACTTCAAAGCTACATAAAGTACCAAAGATGAACAAAAAGATATCCCAAATGGAAATGGCAAAAATATCCACTTCTTTAAATTAGTTTCCAAATATATTTTATGATCTTATTATCACATTATTAGGCTACTTTTCATACTGAATAAGAGAAGGAAAGAAAGGAAAGAATTTACTGTTACATGACCAAATTTACAAATATTTTCACATTGCATTTATGACAGATTTGATAAGGATATTATTATATCCAGCTAATCAAGTATTGACATTGAGAAGAACTCAATGGAAGAGGAAATAACGCTAAGACAATGCTAAGGGAGCATATTGCAATATCAAAAATTCTTGCAAAGTGTGGAAAGAGGAATAAAAACAGCTGAAATTAACAATTTTCTTAATTTGCCAAATATTTATCTTAAACCTACCTGTATTTACTGTTCACAAGTTAAATTCTTCTATTAGTAATTAGCAAATTTACATATAATGCAAATTTGATTGCTTTCTTTCATGATTTGATTATTTAACAGATATATGTTCTCTTTATTAGGAGATTCTTAGTACACCAGATACATTATTTTAAATTTAAAAAAAAATAAAGTTAGTGGGGAACTAATGAAAATATAACAATGCTGGAAACTCTGAAATTACTCATGTAAAATAAATGTATGACAAAGAAAAATGTTGGATGATATGCAATCAGGAAAGCTTAGTTTGGTGCTAGAAAGCTAAAGCCAAATCTAATAGAAGCTTCCTAAAAATGCGAAAGGATAAAGAATAAGAATAGATTGCTAAGAAAATGCTTTGATGGTAATAGATTATTATCAAAAACAACTCAAACCCTGTTCTCAAGTATGCTAAAAGTTTCAAGCTGGGAGAAAAGGAGAGCAAGACGAAAACTAATCAGGATGTATCCTGGCACAAAACTCATCCTTACTAAAAGGATTGGTCCCTCCAAGATGAACCAGCTATTAAAACATCAAGTCCAAAGTGGTCAATGCTTCTATGGGAAGCAGGATGTGAGTCCTTTGACTTCTAGGGACATGTCTTACTTATCTGTATAACCCCAGTTGCTGACATGATTCCATATTAAATAAATGTGGAGGAAATGACAAAGAGAAATGAAGGGAGGGAGAAGTAAAGGGAGGAGGGGGTGGGAAGGAGAAAAAAGGGAGGCAGGAAGGAAAGAAGATAAAGAGAAGAGAGAGGACTGAAGGAAGAGGAAAAAAGTGAGGAAGAAGGGAAACTAGATCATGAGACACAAGCGGCGTATTTTATTGTTGTGAGTTGTAACACTTAGAACCAAGAAAATTATATTCAAACTTAAAGAAAGTTGCCCTAATTCTCAGAAAAGAGAATATGACGCATTCCAGAATTACAAAGTGGTAAGCCTGAAGTTGATCCCCAGCCATTTTCTAGAATGATTTGTTAACCAGACAATAATTAGGTAGGCTCTTGGAAAACAGTGTGGTGAACACTAGTAGCTGGCATGATTCACTAAGAAAAAGTTCTATAAATTAGCCTTCATTTTATTTTTGTACTTGAGTTACTGGATTGTAAATTTACAGAGATGACCATACTGAAAGTGCAGTATAGTACATCTTAACTTCGAAAGGTACTGGACATGGTCTCATGACATTCTTGATTATACAGTTAATTGGACTCATAGCTGCTTGACATTCATATCAGAAAAGTGTTTATTAATAGGGTTCTATCAATAAAAAATGTGGTTTCTAATATCTTATTGAAGTCCTTAGTCCACAGCCCAGCCTTACTGAGTCTTAAGTGGAAACATTGGCTAAAGATAGAAGACATGGCCTTAAAGCTGGGAGAAAATAGGAACAAATAAGAGTCAAAATTATCTTAGTAGAATAAAACGCTAACCTTCATAATAAGGTCAAAATTTAAAGGGTATACATATACATCAAGTCTTGTTATAAGTTGAATACACAATCACAGAGGTTATTGCTTGTGTAAAAAGTCCTGGTAATTTTAATTAACTGAAGGTGAAGTGTGAGCTAACTGATTTACAATGGTCTAAGTGGCTCATGGATAGAATTTGGGGGGTCCGTGAACTTGAAGGGGGAAAAAATACATTGTTATTTTCACTAACCTCTGACTGAAATTTAGTATTTCCTTCCATTATAGATGTAGGCAAAATACCACAGTAGTATTAGTAGTACCTGTAACTTTGTCAACAATAGTAATTACAGCTGTTTTCCCATCACATGACAATTCTTGTATATGTCTCAAATGGTATCTATGATTCATTATTTCAAAATTAAGATAATTATTGGACCCATTATGAGATCTTGGTAATAATACATTTATAAATAGATGTATAATGTACATGTATGATATTGAACTGCAAATTTATTCTCAATATTTTGATAACTGCATTTTGATATAATATGTTGATTTGTAATTCCATGCATTTTATTTTATGCACTTAAAAATATTATTCTAAGAAGTAGACATTTTTAACTACCGGCATAGAGTTCTGCAGTGCAAAAACAATTAGAAACCCATTTGATAAAACTTGGGTAATATTGATTTAAAAAATAGACTGCATTTATGGAAATATGTGGCACAGTTATGTTTCATGGAAAATCTGCTGGTTAGATCACACATGCACAGTTCATCCTTGGATGTACATTTCAATATTGAGATATTGACAATTGGAATACATTCAGGAGGTAGAGAGAAGCCATGACCAGGAAGATGAAAGTCTAGAAATTATATCATGAGGAACATAATTCCTCCAGAAGCAAATACCAGTTAGTGCAAGACAATAGAAAGGAACAGTGATCTAGAGAAAAAGAATATGTGCTTTGATTTAAACAGAACTACCAGCATCTCCCACCTGCACTACTTAGTGCCATGTTTTCTTACATGGTTACTCAACTTTCCGATTCTCAGGTCTCATGTCTCTATCTTGAAGATAATGCATCCGGTATTGAGGATTAGAAAAATATGTTTTAAAGACTCTTACACCGTCTGGCACATAACAGACCCCGAAAAGTTGCATCATAGTTGGCATGGTCTTGGCAAGGGAACAAAAATGCTTAAATTCTTATGCCCAGGTAGCTTCTACCACAATAGAAGTTGAGGGGTAGCTTAGATGGGCCTTTCTCCTCTCAGGACTATTATATGGAAGCTGAACAGCTCTGTTTTATCTTGCTCCAGGGAGAGGGACAGGACAAATGTTGCAAGACGGGTTTTAGTTCACTGTCATGAAGAATTGCCTAGTAATAAAAACGGTCCAACCATGGCCTTGACTGCTTCCTAAAATAATGAGAATCATACCTCCCCATGTGATCACGCAGAGACTGTATTCCCAAGCACTATGGATATGGCAGGAGAAGGACTCACTGAGATGGGGTGCAGCCCACCAGGCCTCACATATTACCTCCCACTATATGGCTCAGAATCTCTATAGCAGGGGTGTCCAAACTTTTTCAACGTTTTTCACCAAGGGCCATATGCAGTAAAATACACAAACAGCCGGGCCACTCACTCGAGGTGAAGTACGTATTGCCTCACCTGGTTTATTTAACTAAATATATTTTTGGAATTTGCTGCAGGCCAATTAACAATGGATTGCAGGTCGCAATTGGCCCGCGGGCTGCAGTTTGGACACCCCTGCTCTATAACTTCATGAATCAGGGATACACACAAATAACGTATCAGGCTGTCAGATTCAGCAAATGTTTTTCCTCCACTTCTGAGGGCTACAGTCATCATTTAAATAAATAGATCACAAATTTGAGAATAAAATTCCCAACCTCTGATAAAAATGAACACAATATTAGACAAGGAACTTTTGTATTTTGAAGAGATACAATGACAGAGCAACAGGATTCCAAATGAAATGAAGTTCAATTTTGTGATAACTAATCACCACATAAAAATGGCTGAAATGATCATTAAAATGTACATGAGTACACTATAATCAAAGGAATGCTTAAACAGACTATGTTTTCTCAGGGGGATTATGGCCCTAAAGTCAGTTCCAAACAACACCAACAAGGCCCTTTAATGAGAAGGTCCACCTCCAAAACCAGCTGACAAGCAGGTTGAGAATTTCTACTTTGAATACCAGCAAAGGAATCATAAACATTTCTTTGCCAGATGTACTTCGCAGATGTAAGGACACTCAATGTTTTAGCAAGTGAGGCTAGACAGAGAGGAACAGGAAAGCTGGAAAGCAATAAAGGAGTTAATCAGTGGTTTGAATAAATACTCAAATACCCAAGAGATGTTTATCATGTATGATATAGTTAACAGAAAGAACAATCTTTTTTCTTTTCCTTCTCTCCTTTTTCCTTACCATAGTCTCTTTCTCCCGGCTCTGTATTTCCTCTTCCCAAAGGAGTCCCTTGAATTGCTTACAAACTGAGATTTCCTCATGTCTCCTCACTTTAAAATGTCCTCCCCTTCTTGTATTCCATCTCCATTCCATAAAATCTATTCTTTGAAAATAGAAATAACCTTTTCACAGTAAAGTACATCCTGATAGAATCACTGTCGAGTAAGTCACTCACATTTCCAAATAGGTTAACCACAATAAAAAAGAACCATGAGCAAATCCTCATGCCATTTAGAACTATAACTTTTGCACATACATATTTACTATTAGTTGGTATTTATACAGCTATGGGAAAGAGATTTCAGTACATATACCAGCATCTAAAGATTTTTCACATAAAATGTTATACATTAAATTCTGGCCTAATACACAGTTCATGTAATATTTTTACTTATGTCCTCTTTACACAGGCAATAATTATTTAAATCCTTTCTATAAAGATGCTACAACATATAAAGAGGGTGCCAAAAAAAGTATACACATTTTAAGACAGGAAAAAACTGTATTAAAATTGTAATACTTAATATATACCAATCACAAAAGATGAATACAAGTCATGAGTATACATTTTTTTGGCACTCCCAGTATTATGTTGTAACTTAGAAATACTGCATGTGATGAAATGTTGTGATGTCACTGCAAAAGTTCAAAGATGAAAAGTCACTCTCAACACAACACTGTCTTGGGATGTCCAATTAGTGGCCAAAAGTTCCCCAGAGGGGGAATTCCCTGAAGTGCAGGTCCAGGAAGTTGACCTTTCTACACCCCCACAGTGAAGCCTCTTCTGAAGAATTACCTCATAGCAGCCAAGTTCTGAGAGGATGTATAAGGTGGCTCCTAATTTGTTAAGACACAGGTGAGAAATGTAACCGCTAAAGGGACAGACACATCCATTCTCTGTAGAAGTTTTATGGGAATTCAGCCAAAGATGCCTTGGTGAGTAGTAAGTCAGAAAGTGTTTATACATTAAATTCTGGCCTAATATATAGTTCATGAAAAGAATGTCTAATGGTAGAGCCTGAGGTGTCTGTGTCAAGGTCGTGTCTTTCACTGAGTCTGGACAGTCCAGTTTCTCAGACCAGGCAGTTAGTTATTCCCTTAAAGAGTGCTATGTGGACACTGCCAGTGATGGCCTTTTTCTACTTCCTTATAACTAATATTCTGAGTATTACATTTTTAAGATATAAACACTTTAAAATGCATAGTCAAATATTCATGATCTGAGTAAAACCTATATTTTTAAAGTGATTTAACATTTCTCTGCTCTGATCCACTAATTTGTTGATGATAATATTTTACTCTAAGAAAAGGGGGTGGAGACGATTTTTCTTTGAAATACAAATATAAAAAAATGTATACCTGTTGGTAACATGAAATGTAGCCATGAGATTTTTATATAGTCACGTCAAAAATGATGCATTTAGCAGCTGCAGCCCCTACAGAGTAAAACTGACTCCTGGATTCACCATATGCCACTGCGTGGGCATTAGTCAAATTATTTAATCTCTCAGATCCTCAGTATGATCATCAACAAAGTGAGAATAACATTGGCCTCCTAGGTTGTGTCATGAAGACTTCATTGATGGAGTGACATGTAAAGAGTCTGATGTGCTAAAGGTGCTGTGGCACATTCCTCACTTGATTTCTTTTCCCTCATTGATTACCCACTCCTCCCCCAAAAAACCAAACCTTTGCATCATTTCCCTTCGTATTTCTATTTCTAGCAAGTTCAGTGAATGTCTGTGGGACTCATGTAACCCCCACCATTTGCGTGCCTTCCTCTTCTCTGTCCAATCACCTGGAGGGATGTCTGTCTTGATGAGCCGCAGCTAAATCTCCCTCAGCATCAGCATGTCCTCTTACCTGCATTATGCCCTCAGAGCATTGCCTTCTCAACCTGCCCTATGTCAATTTGCACTTGGTGACACATTTGCTCGGCAGCATTACTTCCTATGTGCCTTGTTGCCCTAATATTTCAACCTATTGAGAGTAAGATTTTGAATACTAGTTCTTTTAATCCGGCCCCCTCAGTCACCTAACCCCCACCCTTAGCTGTAGCTAATGCTGCAGTGGCATTAATTTTGTGTTGACTGTCTGGCTAATGAGAAATGATTTTAGCACTACAGAAGGAGGAAGTCTACAGAGAAGCTGTTAGATATATCAAAGCCACAGAAAAAAAAAAGAGGGGAATCAAAGAAAGTGTGGAAATTACTTGCTCTTCCTCTCCTCCAAAAGGCAAATGATTTATTTATTCAATCTCACAAGGAGTACAGGTACCTTCCCTGTGGCGACTTTCTACAAATAGTGGTAGCAAAGAAAAGTCAGAAATGCAAGTATCAAAGCAGAGATAACAGAAACACTTGGGGAAAAAAAAAACACCACAATAAATCAATAGGTACTTAGAGTTACAAAGAAATTAAAGAATGTAAATGCAAACATTTTTCTCAAGTGTATCTTATGTCATGATCTCAAAACATACTCTATGAAAAGCTATATTTTCAATAAATAGATGTCTACCATGGCATCTAAATCTGAATATATGTAGAATGGAAATATTAATAATTAAACCCATTCACAACTGCTGAATAAATTCTCTGTTAACAGAAGTAAAAATGAATAATTTCATAATGTATAAAAGGCAAAGTTCTGCATTAATTAAAATGAGATTAAAAGAGAAAAAATAATAAGGAACTCAATAGGCAGTTATTGTCTTTGTTTTCTGTCCCATAAAAATCCTTGAGGAACTTTTTCCTTCCTTTCATTTCCCAAAGGAGAAACATTAATTCCACGAAAGTGCTTCTATTGGGATGGACAACTGCGTATTTGTTATAAGAAAATACACCCAGGAATCAAGGTTTAAATTGTGGACAGATTCAGAGCGAAATTAGTAAAAAGGATTCAAATTAGGGTAAAGTCAAAGCATAATAGACAAATACCAAAACAAATCCCATCTGGATGGGTGGTAATCAGATTTTTACTAAACAATAAAAATGGGAAAATAGCTTCAAGATTTAAATCTCCTCATTAAAATGCAGCCCCACTAAGACTTACTAATTCTAAGCAAACGTGATAACCTTAATGTTGTACAATCAGTATAAGATTTTGATTAACATGACCTGATGAATGGGAAAGAAATTTTCCTTTAAAAATTATTTCAGAATGATTACAAAAGTACCTACTTCAAAGTTACATATTGAAATTATTTTCAAATGTTTTCTTATAAGAAAAAAACATATCCAATTTTATGATACTTTCTAAAAAGCATTCTGGCAAACATTTCTTATTAACATCATTAACATAAAGCATATTTATGTTGGTTTGTTCAAACTGATAAAGGAATTCAGGACCCTCTGACATAATTCTTGACACACAGTAGTCACAAAGCATAGGTAGTAAATCACTTACGTGAAAGAAGACTACACTACTCTTCAGTTAAAATAAATTTAAAGTAAAATGACTAAAGAAAATTCTGCTGCAGGAGAAACTCTAAAATACATGTAACATATTTGACAAGTAAAGCAAAGGGAAAAATGCTTCTCACTAAGTGTTCATAGCTCTCAGGAAAATGAGTTATTTTCAGTCAAAACTTAAATAAAGAAGGACAGATGAATAGAAAAGAATGGCAGCAAGCTATGAGAGTTTGGGTATGAGATTTACAGGGATAAAGCAACTTAGAGAGATCTTTGACTTGGGGTTGCTCCAAGATTAAGGGATATGTACACTTGCCATAATGAAGAAAGTTTGGTCAGAAGTTATTGAAAAAAAAACAATCAATGCCAAAGTAGGTGTGAGTGTGTGTGTGTGTGTGTGTGTGTGTGTGCGCGCGCACGTGCTTTACATGTTTGAATGACTGGAGTCATCTGTCTTGATGAATCTTGTTGAAGGGGATAAAAGACAATAGATTCATGTTTCCTTCTGGGATAAGAATAAGAAAAAGAAGTTAAAAGAAACTAAAGAACTAAGGAATTAAAAAGCTAGCAAATTATTTTTTAAAAAGGCAAATACTTTGTAATTACTAGGATAATTTTATGAGGCTGTTAAATAATTTCTAGAATTCTTAATTCTGAATAAGGGGTGAGGAAGAGGAAGAGAGAAGAGAGGGATTGGGAAGAGACTGAAACATAGACAGAAAAAAAAGAAGAGAAAGCTAATGGAGAAAGATTGTTGATTATCTATATTTTTCTTGCAATCTCTCATTTTCAACTAGTTTATGACACTTCCGCTTATTTGTTAAAATTATTGAAAACTTTTAGAGAGGCTTTGTAGTTGGAGATGACTAGCATCTATTGAGAGCATTTTTAGGCCCAATTCTCTGCCAAACTCTTCACGTAACTTACAACATTAAAACCCACAATAACATTAGAATGTAGGTACTATTATTATCAGTTTTTTTTAAAAAAGATAAGGACACTGTAGCATTGTAATGTGCCCTAGTTCACGCAGGTAGCAAGTGGAAAGCCTAGGACTTAAAGTTGGGTCATTTAGATTTTCAAGTCCAAATTATCGAAGAAAGTGTTGGCAGTGGTGTCATTACATCATCACTGCATCATTACATCATTAAGTGCAATAATTCTTTACATTAAACAAATATTTTCTATGAAAGTTTCTTACTTCGCACTATTCTCCCACTGCCTTCGGTCTTTTCTTCTTGGATGTGCCCCAGTCACATCAAATTAACTTATTCAGAACTGAACATGCATCTTATCAAACTTAGCTGAAACAAACTTAACTGAAACTTACCCTTGAGTTTCGAGGGTAGCAGCTGGAAATCTTTTTCCATGTTCCTTTTACATTGTTGCTCTCCAAATCTGTCCCTGTGTCAGGCTAACCCTTAAACCAAATGGTTCCATCCAGCATGCCCTGGCCCAGAGTCCAGGAAGATTTCAGATGTGTTCAAAATATTGATCCTCTCAGGCCCTCAGGCCGGCAGATCACAACTCAAGCAACAGCAGTCCCTCATCGGGTCACACTGTGGGCTCCAGGATTCTTTTTATGTATGAAATGCAATCTTGAAAGTTTGGGAATCACTGTTCTAACCCATACAATGTCACATTTGTTTTTTAAAATATCACTTTCACAATTTATTTTTCTTGAGTAAGAACTCGTGTATTTCAGTTTAAAGACCTATTTGTCTAGTAGTGATTTTCAAACTTCCTTAGTGGTAGAAGTTGTTTTTTAATGTCCTCAGGATAACCAACTTCATCAACATGAGATGGAAATAGAAGCACTTTTCAAAAACATTTTAAAGTAATTTCTCGAACTAGCATATCCTTACTAGTAGAAAGTCCAATATATCTCCCAATCTACATTTTTTTCTGTGGATGCCAGACCCAAATTGGCTTTGCTTTTTTTCCCCACAGATCTTCAATGCAGAGAGAAATGAATCAGACATCAGACTGGCATCGCTGATGCTTTTTGCTACAACTACTATTCGTTAATATCAAAGACTTGGCTGTGCACAAACTCATAAACCTGTGATTGTCACAGTGATTACAAGCTCTGCCTGGGCTCCAGTAGTGAGTTCTACCAGGACACCAAAGATGTCAGGAACCTAGGTTTACAACGCACATGTTCAGCCATTGTTACCAAAGCACCATACCATGCCAGCATGGCTGGCTGTTAAGATTCCAGCCTTCTTTCATTTTATGTAGCTCCTCGCAAGGTAGCATCCAATTCCTCCTTTACTTTGGATGTGAGCCCTTTTTTGAGAATCCTTGTATCCTTTTCTGCCTCCAGACCTTAGACAATGCAACAATGGCCCATCCAAAAAGGTTTCTGGACTTCATATGTGTGTGATCAGTTCCATGTTGCAGTAACCATAGATAAAGATCATATCTACATATAGGCTTTCAACCTGAAGGTTCTTGTCTTTAACCTGCTGGCGTCTGCACTGATATTTACACTTACTCTGAGACAACTTAGGTAAAATTCAACACCCTGAATGGGATTTTGGACAGTGGGCTGAGTCCCATCTATTGTTAGAGAAATCTTAATGTAAGTAATACAATTTGGTGTATGAGTATTGTTTTATTTTTGTGAACCCTACTAGGTTCCAAATTACAGGACTCTAAAATCAAGCTTAGATTGCAAGCTGAAGGCAAAACATATTTCCCTTCATCCCTTCTATGTCAGCATTCTAATGGATTGGTTCTAGCCTGAGTTTACTTTTCTTAATGAAAACACTAGGGCCAATCAAAGCAAGCTAATATTTTGAATTTTTCCCACCATCCCTCCAATGACTGTACCTTATGATAGCATGTGGACTCCAAGATATAGCAGGTAACAACTCAATCAAATATTTGCAAAGATACATAATAGTCATCAGTTTTCCAACATTCAATATCTGAGTACTTAATATCTTCCTCCCACTTATTTTACTTGGCCAACGGCAGAATTTAGGTTCTGTTTTGCAGGGCCCAATTCTTGGTACTAAGTTCATTATCACGTGGTTTGGCTTTATGTAACATATGTTCCACAAATAACAGTAGCTGAAACAAGGCAGTGTATTTCTCTTGCGTATTAATGAAGTTTAAAAGGAGAGTATCCAAGGCAAGAATAGCAGCTTTATCATTCAATGAAGTACCCAGCCTCTCGTTTCTAGTTATCATTTTGCCATCTTTGGCACAGGCTTACATTCCCAAAACCATCATGTGCTGGCTGCAAGAAATAGGCATAATACCCCCATTCTAAACAACATGAAAAAGAAAGGCAGAAAGAGGCACACTCTTGATAAGAAAACTTTTTGTAAATATTATACACAACACTCCTACTTAATTCTCATTTTACATAACCTAGTCATGTAGTCACACTTGATACAAAGAAGACTGAGAAATGTCATATATTTAGCTGAGTGGTTTGTGCCTACCTAAAAACATCTGGATTTTTTATTAAGGAGAAAGAAGAAAATCAACATTATGAGCTGTTTCTCATGTATTGTTTTTCACACATGTTTTAGAAATTTCTGACAGAAGATTAAGGTAATTTTTTGTTTCTAAATTTGCCATCAAACATGTTTAGTTATCAAAGCATTAACAAATGATTTCTTTGTTTTGACCAATATTTTTCAGTTATACGCACTAGAGAAACATCTGCAAATTCAAACTTTTTTTGGAAATTAAACTGAATACATATATATATGTATGTATGTACATACACACACATATATAAATATAAATATATATATATATATATATATATATATATATATACACACACACACAGATATACGTACATATAATTGACATGGAGCCCCTATCTATAATGAAATCAGCCCCTAACTATGATGAGAAATCTACCACCACATAGAATTTTTTTGCCAGAATTTGTTTTATAGAACAATATTTTCTTATTTAGATAATATTTACCATACTTAAAACTAATAGTAAAAATAAATTATTATGAAAAAATACATATTACTGAGATGAATCTTTGGCCAAAATTTAAACTAAATCAAATTTGTAAGTTTGAAAAAAAAAACTGAGTTACCTTCCACATACCTATAAACTTTGAATTCAGTTCACACTAGACATAACAACATATTACAAGAAAGGCAGTTTGTTTTGCTGTTTATAGCCTGAAAAGTACTGGATATCTCCCAGGAAATTCCAATCTTAGGAGGATTCCAACAAATACACAGAGTTGAGTGGTTTAGATTGAAGCACAGATTGGAGTCAGAATGTGGACAGTATTCCAAGTCCAAAGTGTTTGATTTTTGAGATTCAGGCTTTATTCATGCAGTCTCCTACAGAGAGATATTTATGAATAAAATCCGGAGGGGCAATTGAGTCAATATGTCAATACATAATCTTTATTAATGGCATAATGAAAATTAAAATTTACCACTTTCACCTAGTCCATTATCTAGTCTGAGCTAGATGGTAGTTGCATATAGTTTTTGTTTTTTGATTTTGTGATGACTCCTACTATACAAAGATGGTGTAAAGAAATGCTTAAAATCTTGAGTGACACAAATGTTGTAAGATCACATATATCCACTTACTTCCATAAAATAAGTTGTTCTCACATGTGTTTAAAATAGGCTTTTGATAATCATTCCTGTGCTATTTAGCAACATTTTTATTATAATGTACAATAAATGCATTTACTTCCAAAAGGTACTTATAGCTCTAAAGAGCAGGTAATATACACTGAGCCATAGATTAGTGGGTTATTTCTGTAATATAAAGTTCAATGTTCACATAAAGTAGCACTTCCTCGTTTTTAGTCTATGCTCTTAGTCCTCTGAGGTTCTTTATCTACTAAAATACCTTGAGCATAGAAGGTATTCAATAAATGAGGTTAAGTAATAGGTAGGTCAGTGGTAATATTAGAATTACCTTTTTACAAAGAGATGCATTAAGAAGCAATGTAGGTCAGTCCTGCAGCACCTTGCGTAACTGGTCTGATACTGGCAAACGGTTCATTTTGACTAATTCTAAAGATCACTTGTTACCAACACATGCAATTTTAACTTACTGAGGTCAATATCAGACATAGAGATGACAAAAATGATTCAGTGTCACTACACTTCAATCACTGAGTAGACAGACAAGATCTTTTAAGGTTTCCGGATGTTACACAATCTCTATGTACTCAGTCATTAGAAAAACCTGTTAACAAGTAAAAGTTACCAATATCCCAATTTTGCTTTACTGTTGTCCATTGATTTGAGCTGGAAAGACTTATTGAATTTATTGATTTCATTTGACAATTTGTATACATGATCCTAGAGAATCTGTGATCGCATGACAAAAATGAACTTGAGAGCATCAATAACTATTTCATTAATTCTCCAGTACATAATATTTTTAGGCTTTTCAATATTCTCTTCAACCCAGAAAGATGTTTTCCTGTTCTTCATTCAATATTTGATAGGTATAGTCCAATTTCACCATTCTACTAGCAGACCAAAAGAAAACGGACACAGAAAAAAATGGACAGAAAGGGAAAAAAAATCATACGTATATACAATTACCAGATAATCATATATACATGACATTTTTTATTATTTAATATAAAATTTTAAATAATTAGCCTGAATGTAGAAATTAGGAGAACTGGATTTTCATCTTAGCTCCGCCCTTTCTTTCTGAATGATCTTGAATAAGGCAGTTACTTCCATGAGCAATAATTTTCTTGCCTGTGAAACGGGAATGATGGTGCTCACATTTCTTCTTTCATGGAATTGTTGTAAGAATCACACAGAACAATATATATCAAATACTTTTAAAATGTAAAGAGTTCTATAATAAAATGTTAACTTCATTAAAAGTCAATTCAAAATATGATATCAATGCTCATCAAAGAGATAATCAGTTAGGACCTCATTGTTGGCTTTTCAAGATTATTGGCTTTATAAGCATTTGCCACAAGACTACTATTTTCATTTAAAGGAAGTGTAAAAGGAAAAAGGGAAAGACAGAAATTCTGGATATCTCTGGGGATAACTGTTGCTCATTTTCTTGGTTCCTGGCATAAATGTTTATCAAATGTCTTTCTTTGAATTATTCAAATTCTATAGGAAGTAGCTCTCAATTTATTACCAACATGAATTTCACATGACTGTATTCCACCAAGAAGGCATCTGAGTGCTCTCTCAGTGTGATTATTGTGTCCCAAGGACTGGACTATTGCAGCCGTCACTGTAATCTGTATGAATGGTGGAGTGGTCCATCCAGCTGGCACAGCCAAACAAGACAGCCACTGGGAGAAGTTATCAAGGTTTCCTCAGTATATGTGAAACTACAAATCCTGAGGGCAAAGTATTTCCTAGCTTCAGCCTTCCTAACACAGTTCTATATAGAAGACTTCTAATTTCACTTGGGTAGAACTCATCGGGAGCACAGTTATGACATAAAAGGTCAGACAATTAAGTTCGCGAACTCGTCCTAGAAAAAGTACATACTATTGCTGAATACCACTACGGTCATCTTCGAAGTACTCCCCTTGGGAAGCTATACACGGATGCCAGAGCCTAGTCCACCTTTCAAAGCAATTTTGGAACTCTTTTTCTGGAATGGCCATCAGAGCTATCGTCGTATTACCCTTGATGTCCTGAATGTCTTCATTTCAATATTTTCTTTATCTTCGGGTAAAGAAAGAAATCATTTGGGGCCAGGCCAGGTGAGTAGGAAGGGTGTTCCAATACAGTTATTTGCTTACTGGCTAAAAATTCCCTCACAGGCAGTGCAGTGTGAGCTGGTGCATTGTTGTGATGTAAGAGCCATGAATTGTTGGCAAAAAGTTCAGGTTGTCTAACTTTTTCATGCAGCCTTTTCAGCACTTCCAAATAGTAAATTTGTTTAACTGTTTTTCTAGTTGGTACAAATTCATGATGAATAATCCCTCTGATATCAAAAAAGGTTAGCAGCATTGGTGCCACAAGTTTGTGAACTTAATTGTCACACCTCATAAAGCTGGGGTTGTGATTGTTTCTATCTCCTATCTACTTCAGAGATCTCCTAACTTCCATTTCTAAAGCAGAATCTCAACTTCTGGATGCCTTTCACATTCCCATCATTCTAAACTCTCTGTAGAATTAAGAATATGCTTTCACCATCCATCTACTTTGAATATTTAAGAAAGCTGGTAGTTCTGGAGTAGATGGAAATAAGTATGAGTTATGTGTTTTAAATGTGACTTGCGTACAAATTTTAAGATTACAGACTACTCAGAGTTGCCTCATGCAGATTTTCTTTCTTTGAGGTATTTACCTCCTTTGGAATAATTTGTTGCTTACTAGAATGAAAATTCAATAAAACCTTCTTTTCAAATGGTATGGTTTCATTGAGTAATTATTTGGCAAACTAAAATAAAATCCAAACCAAATTAACAATTTACAAATTTCTAATAAGTTATAAATGAATTAATTGTATGTGTGTGATTCCATTAGATTTCATCTTTTATTCCCCTTAAGCAAATCATCGTTGAAACATAACCTTCTCTACCCCATCCCCACATTTCAGCTCTCCACACATTACTGTCCTGGGAAGTTAAGTCAAGAAGGTGAACTGGTAAGATATATTGACATTGCTTACACAAGGATATTTATGAGTGTAGTACTGTTTTCTACCGCAGCCTGCACACACACATTCACACACAAAACACACTCCGAAGAAGGTCACTGAAGATTACAATCCTTCTTCTGGAAAAAATCTTTAGGAATAAGTGAGCAAATGACATGATTTGCCAAGCTTATTTTCTCTCATTTTTTTCCTTCCTTCCTTCCTTCTTTTCTTCCTTCCTTCCTAACTTCTTCCTTTCTTCTTCCCCCCACCCCGCCTCCCTCCTTCCCTTCCTCCCTCCCTTGCTCCTTCCCTTTCTTCCTTCTATTTTTTGCTGTTGTTGTTGTTGTTGTTCCTGGAGAGGTTTATGAAGTTCCACAGTGATTTCTTTAATTAAGAGGAAAAAAAAAAAAAAAAAGCAGGAGAGAACAAGAAGGAATAGTAAACAGTTCCCTCCACCGCCTAAGGGATTAGTTACAAAATAAACATTTCACAGATTGGGCCACATCTCCTATAATGAGACAGCTCTGGCTGCAACTGAAGTCCCCCATTAAGGGTATTCACTTGAAAAAATTAAGTGACCCACTTGTGCTGACTAAAGAGCCTCACAGAGGTTTTTCACAGCCACCTACAGCATTTTTTGACAATTCGCCTCGTGCTTAGCATTGCCTTTCCTGAAGTCTCTCTCTACTACATTTTGTTTTAATGGTTCAGCCTCCTCACTGGTGATTCAAAGTCTAAGCTCTTCCTGTTAAAACAAAATAAAATCCCTTAACCCAGAGAAAGAAGCGGTAAGAAGGGCATTCAGTTTCTGGTGGGACAGACAGAAGCAGGAAATTAGTATTACATTTTTTCCTTCTTCAAACCAAAATATTTTGATAAACGATAGTGCACATGTGCAAAATTTGCCTTGAGCTACTTAAAGGAAAAACGTTATATAAAATCTGAAAATAAGTAATGACCAAAATGCTTTAGAACATAAAAAGAACATCCTAGCAATAACCACAGATGTTAGCACTGCTCCATGAAATCCAAGAAGTCACACTAGGATACTTTTTGCAATCCAGAAGCATGTCACTTACCAAAAAGTATAATGACCTATCAAAGTTAGTTCACTGTCTAATATAATATTAGGTTGGTGCACAAGTAATTGCGGTTTTTGCAAATATTTTTAACCTTTTAAACCACAATTGCTTTTGCACAAATCTAACATATACACACAAGCTATTAATGAACATGAAATGTTATTTCTATTAAATCATGATGAGGTAGAAATAAAGGACTGAGCTGGCCATAGTCATTGGAAAAACAACTGAATTTTCAGCTCAGTATTTGCAAGCAAGAAAAACTCACTAAGGGTCATATTTCATAACATTAAAAATGAAATGAGACAAAAATCTAAACCATCCATTTATTTGCCTTTCAAGCTACAATTAGGGACTATTAATTTATGAAGGCGTTTGTTCACTTGTCAGCCAACACAGCAGTAAATCCCTGAAACATTAATTCACTTCCAGTTCTCTTCTGTCCTCCAGATCTAATTCTTTGACCCACTCACAAAAGACATTTTTCTTTCTACTATATCAAATCATTGATTTCTGCTCTCTGTTTTGACTATTATGTCCAGAATATACCCCCAAATAAAATTCCCTCCCCCAAATTTGGAAATATGTGCACTTTTAAATGTCATTTTAAAAAATAAATCATTGGTTAAACATATTGGGCATGAATTGGGAACTAGGAGACAGACAATGCCTTAGTTTATTCCAAGATTTATTGTGTCTTCACTGTTATCCATTTACATCTGCTTCTATTGCTTCCTTGTTTTCTTCACCTTTAATATCTCCCTTCTCTTTTCTACCTATCCAAACCCAATGAGATTTCATAACCCTTTCTGGGTACCACCTTTTTTTTTTCTTTAGAAATCTTTGGAAATGACAGCCTTAAGTTGTCTCCCTTCTATGAATCTTTTTTGTAGGTGGATTTTGTACTGTTCTACTTAGGACCTGATTACTTTGCATTATGCATGTTAGCCTTGTCATTCATTTATTCACTCAGTGCTTAAGAATTTATTGCATACCGCTATGGACCAGGTAGAGTTCTGCCCACTGAGTATGTAGGAGTAAACATAACAGACAAAAATGCCTTGCTCTAATGGAAGCTTACATTTCATTGGGAGTTGTAGACAATAAACAATATAAATAAAACATAAAGTGTCAGGCAGTGACAATACGAAAAAGAAAAGCTAAAGCTGAGAAAAGAGATTAGAAATCTCATAATGAAGATACGTGGGGGGAGTTGGTGTATATGTGTGAATAGAGTTCTTATCTCATTTTGCTGAAGACAGCTGAAAACTTCCTTGTAAACTGACATAAGAAAAAGCTCTTGCAAACTATGTCTGTATAGTAACAGACATCATACAGGCAACAATAAATACTTAGTAATTAAATCTGTTAGTTCTCTGCAATTGTTTTTCTTACCTATAAATAAGCTATTTTTCTCTCTGACTCTTATTCTGCAATAAGGAAGAAACTAAAAGATCTTAACACTATGCTAAAGAAAAATACAATAGTGGTGTTTTGGAGTCTTGGATTTTGAATTCACCTCTATTACTCATTTACTGTGCAATCTTGGCCAAACCAACTTTTCTCAGCATCTCTTTTGTCATTTGTAAAACAGTAACAACTTCACCTGCTTCACAGAATAAGGACCAATGAAATTAAATATTTGACAATATTTGTAAGCTGTCATACAACTGGTGGTTATTACCATTATTTAATGAGAAGTTTGTTGGAAAAGAAATTTCTAACGTGCCTAGATAGGAGAGAGAAATCTTAGGCTGCAAAGCGCTGAGTTAGGGCACAAGAGCTTCAAGAACTTGCTCCTAACATTTTCTTTCACAAGGCAATACTTTGAAAGTTCTCCAAGGGCTTCAGCAAATAAAGGCCAAAGTTGCCCCTGGCTAGAAGGAATAAATCTCCAGAAGCTGTATATTTTCTCTTCCCTATAGTTTATGCAGAAAAGCACTCACCCACACAGACAAATACCAAGAAATACCAAGCTAATCAGCCCTGAAGTTGCTACCAGGAAATTGTAGCAAGCCACATACTTTTGTTTCAATAACTAATTGAATGCATGCTTCACTCAGGCTTGCTCCGAGATATTTTCATGGCTTATAGTTAACTCTGCTGGGTGACTATCTTGCTACCTCTCTGATCATTGTCCTTGACGCCATTATGAAATTGCTGCACACTCCTACTTTCAAGTCTGCAGTAACTACAATTTGTATTCTACTTCAGCATTTGAGAAATAGTGTATATCAGAGCTTTGGAAAAAGATCCCAGTGTCTGTTGCCATTAACGAGCTGTCTGTCTATTCTAGTGGCTCTTTCTTTTATGTCTAACTAAAGCATATAAAAATACAAACATGGGGTATAAGGAAGTATACTTGAGTCACTCAACCATTTCTGAAAAGAACCAAGGTTGAATTATTTGCACTCCATTCAGAGGCATTCAGAGAAATAAAAAATTGAAAGTAAGTGTACAGATTAAAGATTCTTTAAAGGGAAGAAGAACAGTCTTGTGTTTACAACAAGGTCCAACGGAAGGCTTACTCTGCAACTTTTCTCATGGCATTGGGAAAGCAATCTCTCACTAGAGCACAATTCATGTAGCCCAGCTCTGGAGTCAGTGGTGACACTGTTATCACAAATCCTTTTGGCATTCTTACTGATAACAACTCTGAACCAGATTTTTTTTTTTTTTCCTAAGGCAATCCCTTTTCAAGCCAAAATTGTGCTTTGGTGGACCAATGGAATAGTGAGTGTTCAGTGAACCGCAGAGTTGCCAAGGGGATAAGTATTCCAGATGTTGGAATTCAGAGGTTAAACTAGGTTTTGTTTGCATTACTAACAGACACCTTTCTACTTAAATCACAAAGACTCACGGGCCTGCAGGAAGTGACATACAACCTCAGAGGTGTTTACTGTCCACAGTCTGTAATAGCATCTTACTCCACGCACAGTTGTAACTGCAGAGACGTTCTTGGACATGTGTTCCCAGACCTAAGTAATCTCCATAAACTTAGCCATAAATCTAGCTACAGCTAAACGTGAGAGTTTCTGTTTTGTTATTATATATCTTAATCCTCTGTGTGGAACATCACTCATTCCACAAGAAAAAGGAGAAGAAAGGCTCTGAACAATAAAATCAGCAGTGTGTCTTCCCAAGTCATGAAATAGTCAAGAATGAGCTCCACTGAAAATAAGTACAACCAGAATGTAAGACAAAGTCTCTCACAAGTCAATCATAAAACTGGGGTCTGGTCAGGCTGCCTCTGTTTAGCAGTCAGGATTTTGCTGGTGAAAAGGTTGTAAACGCAGAGGAATGCGTATCTTGAATGTGACTAGTAGTAACCTGCAGGCAAGTAAGGAGAGGAGATGATAAAAGTTTACATCAACTGTTTTCAATAGGACTAACTAAAAGTGATTTATTTATTTTGTGGGTTTTTTGCTTGTTTTGTTTTTTCCTCTATAAAACTGTATAGATAGATGCCAGGCTCATAACCAATTTTTCTTATCCAATGATAGGATACAAAATCACTATAGTCACATCAAATCGCAATACTCAACTACCTTGACTAATGTGATAGCTGCTGATGTCAGGAAAACACAGAAACAAAATCGTTGACCAAAACTGATAGAAATAATCGATTTTATTTTTAGGCCTAGCCTTGGTATGTGTGGATATAGACTGAATCAAAATAAAACATAAATGGAGTTCCGGATAGACAGGGAAGATAGAACACGTATTTTTTACCATATTTTCCTCCCCAAATCATAGTAAAATATTTTTTAAAAAGCACACACTCAAGAAGTAAACATAAAAGGGAAAGGAGATAACAGGATTTTTTTTAAAAGAAGGAAGCCAGAAAGCAAAGATAAGTAGTAACTGATTGCAGAAACCCCAGACTATTTTAAGAGAATCCTAGAAGTGACCTAAATCACTTCTGGAGAGTGATTAGGATATGGACACATCAAGTACCTGTGAAAGCAAAGTATAAGCTAATAGTCTATAGGGGCTAGCTAAAAACTTGTTTGAAAAACAAATACAAAACTTTACCCTAGTGGCTCAGCAATGGCCCCTCCCCCACAGGTAGAAAAAGAACAGAATTTTACTTTCTAGTGATACTGAATAACAGAAGCCCTGGATGCAAGAAAGGTAGGGTTAAATGAGTTCTAGGATTCAATTCTTAAAAGAGGGGTACTCAGTGAAAGTCTATATTCTGAACATTACACCAGCCTCTTTGCTTGGCAAACTTCTAGAAAGAATGGTACTAAGGCTTATACCTGCCAAGCAAAGATGGGGCAATTACTCTGGGGAGGGAAGTCCTAAAAATGCTGCCATTTGAGGAACTCCAATGAAAAATTTCAACTTTGTCACCCTACTGGGAAACCTAGCATTTAACAAGTTCCACTCATGAATACAGAGCTTCCATTCAGCTTCTTAGTGCTTCATTAACAAACACAAATAGTCCACTAAATATTCAAAGGTATTTGCTGAAAGACATAGACAAAATAAAAAATAGAATAAAGAAACCTGAAATACATGAAGGCAAGGAAGAAATCTGTAAAACCTGTCATCAGTATCTTTATAACAAGAAAGCATTGCATTAATGCGGTAAGAAGATACTGCTTTAAAAAATCAGAATGAAAACAGCTATTTTAAATTAAAAATATGCACAAGAAATAAAAATTTAGTAGAATGGCTAGAAGACAATTTGACGAAGCTCCATAAAATAGAAAGGAAAGAAGGAAAAAAAGAAAGAGAGAGAAAAGAAAAAGAAGAAAAGAGATAGAGAATAGGAGATATAAAAAAATAAAAACAAAGGACCAAAGACATCCAACATCTGCATAACAGTTATTGAAAGAGAAAATGGAGAGGAAAAATTACCCAAGAAATTATTCAGTAGATTTTTCAGAATTAAAGGACATGGGTTTTTTTTTATTAAAAGTTCCCACTGAAGGTGAATGAAATGACCTACATCAAGGCACATCATTGTAAAATTTTGGAGCACCAAAGATGTAATGAATATTCTAAAAACCTCCCTATTCTTAAAAAGTGCTTAATTTTAAACAAACAAAACCATAGTTTATAGATAGTAGACAATGAGAAAATATAGTGCCATCAGTTTTTTTCAACTGCACTATTAGAAAATAAAATATCTTCAAAATTCTGAATGAAGGTTATTTCTAATCCATAATTCTATACCCAGAAAACTATCAAGTAATTCTGAGAGTAAACAGAATGAAAATATTTTAAGACATGCAAATTTCAAAAAAATTAACTCTCCCGTGTCCTTTATTAGTGACCTACTAGAAAAGATGATCCAACAAAATGTGTATGTGTGCCAAGATAAATCAGCATTTGGGATTCATTAAAGAGGAGACTAACCAAAAAAGAGAGACTAAAGGCATTCTCTTCATGACATGTCAGAACATCATATAAAGTGTAGACCTATAGAAAAATCGGTCCAGACTGAAGCAGCAGGATAGAGGATTCCAGAAGGATATCTTCCCCAAACAAGGAAAAATGAGAACTTATAGGTTTGAATGACACTTTTAGCAAAAAAATTTGGAAGGAATTAGTGGTAGGTACACATAAATTTTTCACTTATTACTTTCTAGGTAAACAAAAATCTGTTTGAAAAAGACATATAGTCATAGTATATTGCATGGTTTGCCTGTTAATCATAGTTATCAGAGGCATGACAATGTAAGTGCTGAACATTGGTTTAACCTAAATAGTGATTTTATTAGGAGGCTGGAGAGAACATTGAAGGTAGGATGACACTAAAGGAAGGCAATTGTAGAGGAACCCAGAATAAGAAGTCAAGACCTAAAAGTAAAAAAATCTGGAAATAGTACCATAAGCATATAATTTAGAAATATGGAAGTAACTACATGAAAATACTAAAAAGGTGAAAGTGGCAACTTCTGAGAAGTGGGAACTGAAGGTAAGGAAGCGTGAGGCAAGGAACTTGTATTTTCGGTCTAATAGGACTAGTTGACTTTGAAAACCTTCTGCATGTATAACTAATAAAAGTAACTTTTCACTTTAATTAAAAGAAAGAAGGGCTAAAGAAGTAAGTGCTATACTACAGTTTGGTGCATCCAGCTACTATCTCACTGGGGAAATTTATACAGGAGACTATTGTCAAGTTGAATTTTTATAGAGAAGTAGTTTACTAAAAATAAATAATTAAGATAGGTATACCTGGCAGAGGGCACAGCCTGTACAAAGATACAGAGGCAGGAAAGAGTGGGCCATATTCAGAAACTTGCGGGTAATGTGAAATGATCATGGCATAGGGGGTACCAATGGCAGTGCCCTAAAATAACGGAGGTGGGATTATGTCCAAATGGATGTTGGAATCTTGCATTTCTCGCTAAGGAGTTTGGACTTTTTTCTGTAGACTGTGGGGAGCTGACCGCAGATTTAAGACAGGGAAATAACGTAACACATTTCCATTTTGGAAAACTATCTCAAATAATTTCATGTAGAGTGAATAAAGAGCCCTGAGAAAGGAGACGAGGAGACAAATTAAGGGACTATTACAAAAGTCCAAGTAGAAACAAAAAAGTGACTGAACCAAGGTGCTAGTATGGATGTAGGCTCATGAGGATATTGGCAGCTACCAACTGGGAAACTGGTGCAAGAGAAAAGCAGGAAATCTTCTAGAATTATCCTATGGGACACAAACCAGTATCCCATTTAAGTGGGGACCACTACCACTTGTCAAGTGACTTGACCAGAGAACAGAACGTGTAAATGGTAAAATCAGGATTAAACCTAGGTCCCTCTGAATAGAAAGCTCAGATTCTTTACATTAGATCACATTGACACAAATGTACGAATGTGAAAGATGATAGGACCTAACTCAGATGACTGTTGAGAGGAGAATATGAGAAGGCACCTATATTTGTTTTTTTAACCTAAAAAAGGGGTACATGGTAATATCGGTAGTAAATATAACTTTGCCTTAGGGCCAGACAGTCCCAAACCTCTTTATTCATCACATCTACTCTACACATCAGGGCTCTCACACTAAGACTTGACAAACTTTATTTATTTGATTTTGATATAAGCTATAATTTTATGCAGTTGTACATCTGTGATGTAAACCTGTCTTCCTGAAAAATGGCTCATTTGTTTCGACCAAGGCTAAGTTCCCCTGAAAACTGGAGGTGCTTTTAGACTCTTCACACGAGTCTATCCTATACTATTTATCTGCTCAAATATTTACTCACTCTTTGAATTTAAATTCCTCTTCCAATCTCTGAATTTCTATGTCAAGTTTAAAACACACCTTCCTTTTCCTACCAATAAGGAGGACTGGCTGAAACACAAAGGCAGAGGTTAATTTTTTGTAATCATGCTCTTATGAGTTGGGTTAATAATACTCAAGCACACAAAATCTGTCGGAAACAAAAACACAAAGGTCTTATCTTTGATATGCTTAGAGATCTCTGAGTTGTTTTTTGTTGTTGTTGTTTCTTTTTCCTTTTTTCTTTTTTTTTTTAATTTGTTTCAGCTGACACACATCGTCTGGCGGGAGGAGCAGGTGGGGCTCTGCTGGCAGCTCTATTGTGAGCCTCAGGAAAAGATATAATTTACTCTGCCACCTTTGTAGTTCTTCTAGAATCAGATAACCTACTTATGCTTTCTAACCAGATGAGCAATCTGGACCCTCCAAAGATGCTGTAAGTCCTTGGCACTGATTTCTCAGGCTACACTGTTCAGTGCCTGAGACTGTATACTAATTACTGAAGACAACAGCTTAGTGAAATCAGCCTGGCTCTCACGTATGAGGGTTGCTCTGTTGATGTTTTCAGTAGTTCATCAATCTCTCTCTATTCGAGATCATCTGCCTTAATGTTCCTCCATGATTGCGTTAGATTTATTGCTCCAGTAAATTTCTGCAGGGGAAGAGGGTGAGGAGGTACCTGAATACCCAAGGGATTGCCAGCCAGCATGAAATCACCTGACTGTTTGGACCTTCTATCACAACAAGAACATTCCTAAGGATTTAGTTGTATTGTTGGTGCTAACCCCCAGCTAGAAACATCAGAGGAAATTAAGAGTGTGCATTTTATATAATTGAAAAGGAAAGGAGTGAAGACAGAATTCTCAGGAAGTGGGAAGAGAGCAGAGTCACAGCTCTCTCAGATATGTTCTTAGGGGAAATAAATGAAAAGCCACATTGCTTACACCTCTGCTGGAAACAGCCAAAATGGGGCCATTTCATCAAGAGGAACAGTCATATTACTACAAATAAAATTGCATTATTCACTGCTTTTGATTGTTATCATGACTGTATTATTATGCTCCATTTTGTTCTTCTTGATGATACTATTTTTTTTTTTTTTTTACCCTGTAATAAAGCCACTTTCCTTAATCAGTCACTGTTTATTTTCTGCACTCTGTCTCCATGGCATGAGGGACATAATTGTTTTTCATTTTTCAGCAGGCAGCACGGATGGAGAGAGAGGGAAGATACTGCAAAAGGAAGGCTCTCCCCAGTGCCCTGTACATATGACGAAGCTACTCTCTTGAGCATTACATTTTCATCTGACCTTCTCAGCACACTTAAGGTGTGTCATGTGTTTCAAGGAAGAGGAACTTAACTTGCAGGAGGACTTAACCCAGCAGGACCATTAAGCTGTTACAAGTCATAAAATGCCTGTGCCCAAGAGTATGCCATAAAAACTAAAAGATATAGTTAAGTACATGCCATTGCCTCAGAAAAATTTCTACCCTTCTATTTCTGTCTACACTTAGTTTGCTTTCACATAAAAGGTTATCTTATAATAACTACCTGTGGAATCTATTTAAAATCTAAAAATTAAAGCAATCACATCTTTCAAAGTATTCATTTTCCAGAGGGAAATATTGAGGCTTAGAGAGGTTGAATGACCTACTCAAGTTCACCCCGAAAGTCGGGAGCAGGAAGAAAAACCAGGGCTCCTGGATCCTAGTCAGGTTTTCTCTTTGCCCAAAACCACGTCCCCCTCAACACAATTTTCCAAAACTGACAGTGATAAAAAAAATAGCTTACATAATGACTTATAAACTCCTAGTAAAGCCTGTGCCTGCCAATGACAAAGTTGTAGCCAAACTGGCATTTCTCTCCCAAAAATTGGTTCACCAAATAAAATTTATGTACATTAGACCCTTTATTGCTATAATTTCATAAATTGCATTCACTTTCAGCAAATTATAAGCCTCATATTAACTGTGATAAATCAGAGATCTATATTATTCTCTTCACAGTCTATTGTATATTGAAAACCAACAATGTGTGAAATAGTGTGTCAGATGCTATGGGGAAGAAAAGAAGCCTCCCCTTATAGCTCCTAATCAGTGAGGTTGGCCTCAGTCTCCGCTAGACACATCCTCAAAACTTGTAGGCAAACTCCACCTGCTTGTCAGGAAGCCTCACCCCCACCCATTGCAGGAATCTAAGCCCCTTTCTCAATTCCCCTTTTTCCCCATCTGCATCCATCATTCCATCTGAATCCTCTCTTAGGTTTGCAGAAGGATTAAGGGTGTTGAGTGTCTGGGACCACGCAATTCTCTCTTCAAAACCTATTGTACTGATTGGTTGAGTCGTACTTCCAGGCATGCATGCTGGAGGCAAGACTTTCTGTTTCTTGTTTGTCTCCTCATATATGAAAGTCATCTCCGAAGGATAAACATGGGAATGGAGGGAAAATGGAGAAAGGGGACAGCAGAGTGAAACCCACACTGAAGATGACAACACTGCTGTTCAGTTGGCAGTGAAGATGACAAAACTTCTGTTTAGTGTCCCATTATTGTGGACCAGGTATAGTAGGTTGAACTCTAGTTCTCCACACTTACCTGATGTCCTTTGCCTTTGCAGTTCCTTCCATCAAAATGGGGAAAACACTTGCCTGCCCTTTAACTGTGGCTCCTGTGTGTGCTTGGCTTTGGATCTGAACACAAGCATCAGTGAGCCAGTTTCAAGTTTCAATTACAAGAGACATCATGTGTTTCAGTTAGCTTCCGCACTAATGCCAAAGCCATGAGGAGAGCTATCCCTGAGTAGCTATTGCCCATTCAGCCCAGGCCCCAGGATAAACACATGTGCAGCCAACCAGAGGTCAACCCATGGCAAGGAGCCAAGCCCAGTTTGATGCAGTGCTCCCTGTGGAGCTCAGCTAACCCCCTGCCAACCTACAGGTGTGGGAGTAATAGTGCTACTGTTATATGCCACTTGGATGTGGTGGTGGGTTATTAATGAAGCAATAGCTAAATAATAGCAAAGAGATTTTTGGTTTTTGGTTTTTAATCTTTTTCTTTTTTGCTTCTTGGAAGAAACCAGATCAAAGATGGAACCATTTTATCACTTATTGGATGTTTTCTTATTGACATAAAAATCTGTCAAATGCCAATTCTAGTAATGGCTCTTTGAAATTCTCACCAAGAATTCATTTAAGGAAAGAGAGGTTACTATATTCTCCTAGTTACGGGCTTAGCTGAGAACAATGAGTAGAACATTATCTTTGGAATATGGCATTCCCGGGAGGAGAAAAGTTGGTAGGAACTAAATTACACAGATTTTGAAAGCACAATTGTTTGTGAAGAAGTTACATCATTGATCCACCCACAAATATGTAATAATGGCACATTGGCAAAGGGCTAGAATGAGGGGAAAGATTGGGTTGGATTATTTTTAATGTGTATTACTGGGAGGGTAGGGAAGACAATACAGAAGTATTAAGAGTGAGAAAGTAAAACAAATTACCTGCAAAAAAGAACTTTGATGAGAAAAGGAGAAACCCTAGGAGGGACCTTGAGGTCGTCTGATGGTGTTTAATGGTTTGCTGGAGGATAGGGAGCCTGCAATAGAAACACGGACAGGAGAGCAAGACAAGTGGATGAAAATGGAAGTGTTGTGGAATGCAAGGAAAAAGGGAAGATGTCAACAGAATCCAATGCTGATTAGTGATCCAGTGACATGAGGGGCAGAGAAATACACATTGGGTCTATAGATGTCAAAGTGTGTCTGATGGGGTAAGTAATTAATCAATATTTAATATTTAAAGGGGAGGCTAATAAAAGTAGAACTATAAAGAAAAATGGTCTATTGGAGGGGAAGGCAGTAGATCATTTATTAATTTGATAAAAATAGGTATGTACTCTGTAATTTCTCTACTTCACAGCCCTTAGTGGAAACCTGAGAAAATGAGGGTAAAGAAACTCAGCAAAGAACAACTGGAATGACCAAGACTGTGTTAGTTATGTTTTCTCTGTTGGGGAGAAAGAAGGGCAGCATTCTGAATTGGATGAAAAAAGTAAACACATAGAGAAGATCTTGCTTTCTAGGTCATTCAGGGATTGTCTACCATGTACCAAGTGGTTTTATTTGTTTTTTGTTTGTTTGTTTGTTTGTTTGTTTTTATGACTCATTTAATGCTTACAATTATATCTAATACATATTACTATGCACCAAGTATGTGTCTATGGGCTGCATACATACTAAATCATTGATAATTGTTCCAGTGTTGGTAATCTTATTCCCTTTCTAAAATAAGAGTAATGAAAGAGTTCAGTAGGATTAAGTAATTTACTGAGAATCACAAACTAATCAACAGCAAGCACATTTGGGATTCAACTTCCCGAGTCCAAAGTCCATGCTCTTGTCACTGTGACAGTCTACTTGGCTTAAATGAAAAAGAAAAGCAAAACAGAACTAGGAAGTGAATTCAGAGGTAACTATCAAATGCTTAAATGTAATTAATGAACTAGCTACATTTGGGCTTAGATATGTACATGCAATGTCCTGAAAATAGCTTTGACTAACATTGTCTACCTACTAGTAGGTTCTGCTGAAGTCAACGTTGCAAAGAAAAAGAAAGAGAAAGGCAGTGACCCATGATACTGAGTGAGAAAATTCTCCCTGCAATTTGCTTAAGTGGTAGGGATTATTCAAAGCATAGTGAGCACTGGATCTTACCTCTTTTTCTCATCTCTTTTTCCCAGTGAATTAAAATATGTCTACTTAGTTTTCACTTTCAGAAACACTCAGTAAATATGAGCTTTTTGCATTAGGAAGAATAATTGTATAGTCAAAAGACAAAGTCAGGGTCTACTTCTACCAGTCATATAACTCTAATTCCCTTCAATCTATGTTCTTCTGATCTGTAGCTAATTTCTACCATGGCTACCTCATAGATTCATGGTGAAAATTCAATAAAACAATATATGTATAAATGCTTTGTAGACTGTAAAGTGATATACAAATGTCATGTATTATTATTCCTCTGAACATTTAGATTCCAAGAGGCTGCTCCAGACTCCTCAGCTCTCACTAATTTCTTTTCACCTTTTTCCATTTTACATCCAGCTCTCACCATTCCCCAGAAGGGACAGACTCTATGCTCACCAGTGATCATTGTTGACTGCCAAAGACTAAATGGCAAAGTTTTATAGAGATATATTATTAATATTAAAACTCAGGGAAATCTAAATGACCTATTACTCTATAATATTGAGCTATTACATTTCAATCTAAGATGCACATATTTCTACATTCTAACATCTCTGAAATCTAGACGCATCTTGTATTAATGCAATAAGAAAACATAATAATGTCTTAAATACTGTGTTTCCCTGAAAATAAGAAAATAGCCAGACCATCAGCTCTAATGCATCTTTTAGAGCAAAAATTAATGTTAAGACCCAGTTGGGGGGTGGGGGGTGGGAGATGAGGGTAAGGGGTATCGAATATATGGTGATGGAAGGAGAACTGACTCTGGGAGATGAACACACAATGGGATTTATAGATGATGTAATGCAGAATTGTACACCTGAAATCTATGTAATTTTACTAACAATTGTCACCTCAATAAATTTAATTAAAAAAAAAAAAAAACTAATGTAGATGAAAAAAAAAAAAAAGACCCAGTCTAATATAATATAATATAAAAATATAATATAATAATATAATATAATATAATATGATATATTATAATATAATAATATAATATAATATGATATAATATAATATCAGGTCTTATATTAATTTTTGCTCCAAAAGATGCATTAGAGCTGATAGTCCAACTAGGTCTTATTTTCGGGGAAACAAGGTATCTAATTCAGCCTACCATCCACTCTTGCATGTTTTAGAAGTAGAAGTTTTTCATTTTTAAATGGTTGAAAATTTTTCAAAAGAAAAATAATGTTTCTTGACATATCAAAGTTTTATGAAATTCAAATTTCAGTGTCCGTAAATAAAGTTCTATTGGAACACAGCCATGCCCATTTGTCTACATATTTTCTATGGCTACTTTCTTGCTACCTTAGCAGAATTTAGTCACTACAGAGCATCTGTCTGTATTCAACAAAGTTTGTAGTCACACTAAAAACTAGATTCTTTTAGGATGAAGGTAGACAACAGCTTATTTTCCCTGGCAGCTCTCTGAAAAGAATGCTTATCTAGGGCGTTGGGGAGGAATCTTTATAAAATGGAACAAAACTCCAAATCAGCAATTGGGGTTCAAGCATACATAGACAAATCCTTCATACTTTCTAGTGTCTCAATTGCAATCGTGGGACCCCTGAGAAAAAGTATTTCTCATGAAGGAAATCTGGCATAAGAAACTCCTATCTGCAATGGGCTATGGAAGTTGGGGAAAAGCGCAAATTACAAGATTGGTTTGTCAACTTAATCCAAACCAACCCAGGCTAGTTTATCCTAGCTTACCAAGATGATAAAAAGTAAACTAAAGGAATGCTGTCTTTAAACAAGACCCAAGACCCCTGCCATTGGATACTATCTCTGAGCAGAACAGCAGAGGCCGGGAGTGTTTGTCTTTATCGATTGCAAAAGACAGAAGTGCAGTCACAACCTCGTGATGGGCCATCAGTGAGAGATTAGTAAGATGTCTGCATCTCGGAGCAAAAAATCTGACGGATACTGTGAAAACAGGGAAATGAAAGACGAAGGATTTTTAAACGTAAGCTGCATATGTTATTTAGGACTCTTCTAATTGCATGTGAGAGAAACCTCTTAAGCAAAAAAGTAAATTTATTGGTTCGCATGACTGAAGTATAACAAAAACAAAAGCAGAAAATAAGGGACTCATCCACTTTCAGGACTCCTCAGGGTATGGCTCTTTAAGTTTGCTTTCAACTTCCCAACTTCACTTCTCAAAGTCTGAAGTGCCCTCCAGGCTTTGGGGTACTCCCTCCTCTGGCTAAGATTAGGAAAATCTCAGGGAAAACCTCTGAATGGTGGCTGAGGTTGCATTCTTACTTCCTAGACCAATCTGCAGGTTAGAAGGTGGGGCATCTCAGACTGAACCTGCAGAGGTCACATACTCTTAAACCAGTAACTTTGCTAGGCAGTCATAGTGGTGGAACTCCTAGTGGACCTCATGCTTGGCACAATAGAGTGTTCCCCTGAGCTGAGAAACAATGATGCTCCCAAAAGGGAAGAAAGTACAGACATCAACTGATGTAAAGGAAGACCAATGTCCACGTGCATAACAACAGGATATTTTAAAGATTTATCATGATGAGAAACAACTTCATGATGATATCATGGTAAAAATGGCAAGTATAAAATCTACTGTGGTCTCGTTAGGACGACCACCTCAGGGATGATGTAGATGCCTGATCACTGCACTGTACACCTGAAGCTAAAGCCGAACAATGAATGTCACCTACAATTTTATATATATATATATATATATATATATATATATATATATATATATATTAAATTGTATATATATAACCATATATATATGGCTACAAGAAGTAGAGTACAGCATTAGGAATAGAGACAATGGAAATGTAATGGCTGTGTGCGATGTCAGAGGGATAGTGGATGGGGGGAGGGAGATGGCACTGTGTGAGGGATATAGATGATAAATGTCTAACTATTACATTGTTTTGTTCACCTGAAACTAATTTTTAAAAAAATGTTTAAAAAAATATCTACTGTGTATAGTGGTCATCTATAGAGGTATAGATGTATAGTGGTACCTCAATCTTGTTTGAGATGGGGGAAAATCCCTAATCATATAACCATTAAAAACATATTCTTCATTAAGATAAAGTTACAAATTATAGAAGGAGATTTAATAGAAAAATACTTGGTTGTGGTTGTGGTTGTTGCTCATGATTCAGTTATCCTGGTGTTCATCAATGGATACTCGAGTAGATCACAAGCTCTAATCATGAGAGTTAAGGACCCCAGTCTTCAATGAGAAGGAGATCACGTTAATGGATGACAAAAACCAAAATGAAATGTCTTAGGATTAGACACGGAAAACTCAGGAGTGCCCCAGCTCTCTATTTTTGTTGAGGAGACTTGCTTTTTGGCATATCAGGTACCACTAGAAGGATCTCTGAAGGCGTAGACCTTCCGGCCAAGGTGCAACTGATCCTTTATACTGTCTTCCTCCCTCAGCTCCAACTCACAAAGGATGTTGCCCTTTTGTCAGCATAAGAAGGACCCAATTTATGAACATTTTTAAAAAGACTAGTTTATTAACGTTTCAAAGGCTATTTATTTTTCATCTGTAACTCTCTAATATCTTTTAAACATATTTTCCTCTAAGGCTCTTTATTTTTAGTTTCAATGCCTTCCTTTTTTCCTCCTTAGTTATTAATTCCTACTAATCCTTAGTTTTGTCTATTTTTACATTTAAACGTTTTTATTTTACAGGTTTAAGTCTTTTATACTTTAATCATCTATAGTTTTATACTTTTAATGACCTTTCTTTTATCTTTTATTTTAAATTTCATTTGTTTAATCTTATTTTCAAATTCAATATTTTATTGTACTAGAATTTTAATTCTCATATCCACTTTTACTTTACTCTCTTTTCTCTTATTCTCAATTTTAAATTTTCTTTCTTAAATGTCTACTGCTTAATGTGTTTTGTTTGTTTGTTTTTTACTTTTTCTTCTACCTTCTCTATTTCTTTTTAAAAAGATATTTTTATAAAGCCTTACAGGATGAGTGCCAAAGTGGTGATAATAATTATGATGATGAAATTGATTATAATATTAACAATAATAATAATAGCAGAGGAGAGAGGTTGAAGCCTTTCTTTCTCTACATGGCTCTTTGGGCCTCTACTTACTTCCCAAGTGAATCCCTAAGTTCCTTTCAAGATTATCTTCCCCAACCCAATCCCTCTCAAAAAACAAAACAAAAAAACAAAAAACAAACAAACAAACAACCATCACAAATCTACTTGAATAACAGCCTCCACTTAGAAATAGTAGTGCCCACCTTGTAGATTTTTATGGACTGAGTAAGTTGATATTTGTAAAATCCTTAGAACCATACCTTCCATATAGTAACACTATGTCAATTAAACTTAAAATATGTCCACCCCTAAGTTGATCTTTCATATTTATTGGTACCAAAGATTAATCCTCTCGTGGGTCAGTGAACCCACGTTCCATTTCCTCACTATGAAGATTAAGCAAAAGCTAATCAAAGCAAGAGTTATTCAATATGTTTGTTGGTGTTATTTGTTTTGTTTTTGTAATTGAATGTAGCCATCTGGCTTCTCTGGACAACCTCCACGGCTTTTCAAAACCAATATAATTCAAAACAGACATTTCTGTCTTTTTCCATCTTCTTACTCTTGGGCATAAGTAAGTGCCTGAGTCTGGCTTTCTTTAAGGATTTTCCCATCTCCTTAAAGGACAGGTTAGGCCAGTAACTAAGGAAGTTTAGACAATCTGAAGAAAGAATTAATGACAGGACTGACAATTACATTCGCAAATTTGTTGCAACAATATTGCTAAACTTTTCTAATATCAGAGGGATTATTAATTATGAACTTGTACCAATTTGACAGTTAACCAAATTTGCTATTTGGAAGTGCTGAAAAGGCTACATGAAAAAGTTAGACGACCTGAACTTTTCGCCAACAATTCATGGCTCTTGCATCACGACAATGCACCAATTCACAGGGCACTGTCTGTGAGGGAGTTTTTAGCCAGTAAACAAATAACTATACTGGAACACCCTCCCTAATTACCTAATCTGGCCCCAATGATTTCTTTCTTTACCTGAAGATAAAGGAAATATTGAAAGGAAGACATTTTGATGATATTCAGGACATTAAGGGTAATACAATGATAGTTCTGATGGCCATTCCAGAAAAAGAGTTCCAAAATTGCTTTGAAGGGTGGACTAGGCACTGGCGTTGGTGCATAGCTTCCCAAGGGGAGTACTTCATAGGTGACCATGTAGCACTTTTTCTAGGATAAGTTCGCAAACTTAATTGTCTGACCTCGTATATATTTTCATAGGGATGGTGACCTGAGAGATCGAGCTGATTGTATCCCTACTACATGAAATTTTCTCCCATCACAGCTCCAGTTGGGTATCTTTGCAATGTCTCCCTGTAGAGGGAATTCCCTCTCTATAAGGACTTTTGCCACATTATTAATGGGTGCCCCCTACTCCAGCCTTTAGGAATTGACATTTCTATCTGTTTCTGCATGAAAACTGGACCCGCAAGTCCTCCTCAACCATTGTCCAACACTTTTAGTCAACAAATAATCTCCTTGGTTGATTCACCAATAAACTCCACCTCAACACAGATGAACTATTCTTAAACGTTTGCGGAGTCCCCATGTCCAGAAGGTATTATCTTGTACATGTACATTTTCAGGTCTAGATGATCCTTCTCCACTTAGAGAAGTAGTTTTAAATGGTGATAATCTATCTAGGAATACTGACAGTTACATTATTTTACATTTAGTAAATTTCTCTTGAATTTTCTGTTCAAAAGCAAATGGTGTTTGTTTTTGTTTTGATTTGCTTTGCTTTGATTTTTTTCTCCTGGGACTCAATGCCTGGGATCTTATAGACTTCTGTATTGTGGTAAAATGTGTTTTTCTGACAAAAAAACTGAATTTTACAACATCCATCAATCATATCCACAGTTTCTGGATCATTGATTTTTCTGGTAGATTTGTCTTACTATTTATGTTTATTTTCATATACACATTTTCAAGTTAAGGCTCACTCTATGTGGACATAGGATTGTTGTTTAACATTCATTTATCCTACATATCTATAGCAGAGTTAGTCATTCTCAGATATGAAAACCAAGATTGCTGGTGGCTCATATGGTGAACCCCTAGGGCCATGGATTGCTTTTCAACGGATAGTCTTTCAAAGACCAATATATTTATGGAAATACTTTTTTTAAAATTACTACACTTTTATGAATAGAATAGTAATGGTGCTGAGTGGTAACACATGGAATAAAACTACAGCATTTATTTTTCCCACATTTTGATCCCTGGAGTTGTTCTTATGTAGTGTGTCGGCCATCCTGATTGGACTGCAGGAAGTAAGGAGACTGAAAAGTGATAACTTTACCGATGAGCAGTTGCTCTCTAAACAATGTTTAAAATCCTGTATTGGCCGTAAGGAAGAGATTTTTTTCCTCCTATTAGTGAATATCTGATAACTTCAACTGTTTATATGCAAATAACAGAGGTAAAAAAAATCTTTAGCAAAATTATTCTATCAAAATTACTCTTAAGGAAGTAATTGTCTTTGATTAAGAACATACTTTAATATATTATTTATGGTATCACTTAGGGAACCTGACAACCTGAGTTAAAAGAGTCAAGATACCCCATTAATAGTTGACTCATTACTTTGCAAAAGATTGGAGGACTTTATTTTTGTTCTGGAGAGATGTGGGAGAGAAGGACCAGAAAAATTGAGGAAGATTGGAGCCTTTCACAGAGGGAGCAGCCAGTAAAAACCATCTGGAGGTATACAGTGGCTTGGTTCAAATATCTGCTATAATTTAATCTCCATGAGGACAGGAATCAGTTTTGTTCACTGATAATTCCCTAAGCACCTTGAACTGTGCCTAGCACAATGTAAACACTTAGTAAATGTTTGCTGTAGAAATGAATGAATGATTAGGAATTTTTAGTTTCCAATTTGAAAGAGTTTCTGTTGTTGGAATGTAAGGACCTCCCCCAGTTAAAAAAAAGAAAAAGAAAAAGGTTAAATTTTCTATACACATATTCCAAAGCTCTTCATGAGTTACAGAATTTTCTGAGGAGACTGAGGCTAAATGTCACATCTAGTGAAATGGTTCAGAATAGAGACAGCATATGTGGGAGAGGAGGATAATCTCCCAAACTAATTTGGTGATAATATGAACCCTGAACCCAAGGTCACTGTGAGAAATAAAACTCTAATGCATGTACAGAAAGAGTGAGGACAGGTTTGGACTTCCATAGGGTATAGAATGGGGCTTCAAGATGATCTTCTCTAGGTTTTAATAGACCTGAAGTTTCCACTTGATATCCAAGTTCATTTATGGATTCCCACCACAAGCAAAACTTTGCCTCCATATACTGCATCAGGACTTCAAGAAACAGCAACAGGAAAACACACACACACACACACACACACACACACACACACACACACACACAAACACAGCAACAAAAACTATGATAAAGTTAGGGTAATGACTAAAGGAAAGGCTTAGAAGTTGATTACCTTAAGAAAGCATTAGATGTAAGCCCTTCTACAACAATGAGAATATATTTTGTCTTTTTAAAGCCTAAGAAAAAAGAATTTTCTTTCTAATTGGATGCTCCACTGTATTCAGGTAACTCAAGTCAATCCCATTTGTCCCCACAGAAGAATAGTCATACATAATTAAACACTAAGACCCTCATCATTCCTTGCTTTTCTTCTGTCTCACTGGGATCTCCCAAGGTGGAGCAGAGGTTGACTTTGATGGACAGGGTACAGGGAGAGTCATCTCATATATGGCTGCAGCTCTACAGCGCTCACTCTGGTTAACAATTTGTTCACCTGTGTTGATACTGCCCACACGTGTCAGCAGCATGGTGCTGCTGGCACTATGTTTGTTCATGGGCTGCTATCCATGCAGTTGCAAAGTTCCTCCGCACCTACAAAATTTGCCCAGACCATGAGTCACTGCCCCATTTGTGTCACTAATTCACCCATGACCTCTAACCTCTCTATGGGGAATAGAGCATTAAGTGTCTGCTGCCATGGCCAGATGTCCCTCTCAGTTTATCTCATTGTCTTTTATGTTCACCTCTCCAGATGGTAGGGGATGTCATGCTTTTCTTATGTTTGCCCTTTGGAAGAGGTAGCACTAGGTTTGACAGTCTATCAGGCCCTAATGATACTGTTCTGATTTACCACTCAGCAATCTGGCTTGAAGTCTAGTCTATCTTTAATGTTTTTGTAGCCCTATCTTTCCCAAGGCGCAAAAAATGTTCTTCCTAAGGCACATGAATAGGGGAAAGTAAGCTATGCATTTCCATTTATATATAATTTATTTGTAATGAGAGCACTTGCCAAACATTGTTCACATAAAGCATAAACTGTACTTCATCCCAGCTTCATCTCATTTTTATATCCTTATTTTCCTTGGGTCTTTTCCTCCAACCACTTATTTTCAATTTATGTTATCTAACTGCACTAAATATAACACTAAGTGTTCTCTAGTTATTTCTAGAACAAGATGGTGTAAAATTAAATAAACATATACATATAGGAATATACTGATGCCAAATGAGGCCAGGCTTTCCACTGAATTACTAGGGAACGGGATACCATTTTCACTCCAATTTTACCACAGGTTCATCAGATGGTCTTGACTAACTTGCTTCCCCCTACTTCGTTTTCTTTCACTTTGGCATAAAGGGGTATCATAGCAGTAAACCTAGCTCCGGGGTGTGTTCAGGTTTAATGAATAAATGTGTATAATGCTTTTGGATTGCCTCACGTGAGGAGTGCTGTAACTGCATATTATTAGTGTTGCCATTATAGCACCACCTCAGGACCCTCAGCCTTTAAGCTAGCTGGAGACAGGAGGTCTCGGAAATAATAACAACTCTTCTCCCAGTGTGCCTTTCTCCCTGAAACCTCAGGGAACTTAAAGGAATTACCTTACTAATGTAACACTCAGCACGAGATGGATGGGAACGACTACTGAGTGTTTCCTGTTTCCAGGTGGGAGACATTAAGGCAACACTTGCATTTCCACACAGCTCACTTGTAACATTCTTCATGCCAGAGACAAAGCCTACTTCACGGTTTCTCCACCAAAGCATGGCACTGGGCAATGCTGCTGGGAAGAGTTGGCTCCAAGCTGGTATTCCTTAAGTGTCTCAATATATTGACAAAAGAATGAGGCCACATTCATATATTAAGTCTAATGGTGATTATATATATATATATATATATATATATATATATATATATATATGCCGGGGTTGCCAAAAGAAATTTATGCACATGACTTGTAGTATTCACCTTTTGTTATTGGAATATATTGAGCATTACAATTTTAATACAGTTTTTTCCTTTCTTAAGATGTATATACATTTTTGGCACCCTCTGTATTATTAATATTTAGCCATGTTTTGGCGCAGAGGTTACCTAAAGAAAGCATTCTCTCTCTCTCTCTCTCTCTCTCTCTCTCTCTCTCTCTCTCTCTCTCTCTCTCTTATTCTTCAGTGATTTCAACTGAATGAATAAGAAGCCTCTATTTGTAATTCTATAAGTTATTGATTAATTTAAAATGCCTGACACATTGGTGCTTACTGGACACCGTTCAGTAGTCAAAATATTTCAAATTACAAGAGACTTTTAATAGGTAATGAATCATTGAATAAGAATCAGAGTGTGTTTGCCTAGAACCCCATCATTTGAAGGATGAGAAAGCTAAAGCCTTTGGTCATATGATTATTGTATCCCCCTGCTTAAAAGCAATTCAACTATACTTCGTAAAACTATTCTATAAATCAGACAGCCCTGTCCTGCAATTAGTCTCAAGTCAGTTTTATGACATTCAGCCTCAGTATTGTGCTATCCTTGATATCGTGTATGATATGCCCTAATGAGTCTAACTCCCTTATAATTATGCTCTTAGGGTACTTCAATAATGAAGTCTCTTGGAATTGGGCTCCAAATGGACCTGGTTAGGCTGACATCTTCAAGAGTACAACTACTATTCCTCTTGTTGTTTGTATATTCCTCTTTTTACATTCAATTTTCTCCAACATTTTTCTAAGTGATTTTTAAAGTAAACTCCATAATTCCACTGCAGAAAACTGGCATTACATACTGAAATGATGGGGATTTTAGTGAGTTGTGGGCTCACACCAATATATATTGAAAGTAGAATGAGCCCCTGGGCTCTCTGTCACTTGTTAAACCTCGGGCATTTAGCTGACATCATTTTTTGGCATTTGCCTTTCTTCTCTCACCCTTTTACCAATGGGTAATGGAAATACAGTTGTCAGCTTCAAATTATTCAAATGGAGGAAACTAACTCCTCGAAACATTCTGCCCTCCCCATTCGAGGCCCACCCAGTCCCACACAGACTTAGCCCCTCTATTCTTGAACAGCTAATGGGAAAAGAGCCCAGATAATGTCCATGTCAGACATTTAACTTAGTCGTAGGCCACTTGCAGTGACCAATTCCTCATGCTTCACGTAAAAGCAGAAATAGACGGTAATTTGCCTGGGCTGGTTTATAATGATGTGTGTAATGGAAACATTCCACCCAGACACCTGCAGCAACTAGCTTAGGCTTTGAAGCATGAGATTTGCTTTCCCCATTTGAGTATACAGGCTTACAAATATTGTTATTGATCATAAAATTATCCAATCTTTTTAAAATACAGCTACACTGTTTGATTAGAGCACGTTCTACTGCCATAAATTTCAGACTGACTCCACCCTGTTGCAGAATTTTCTTTCCATTTAGTTTTTTTAAATGTCTGCCATTAATTTCCTTGAGCAATTCTTTAGTCCCACGTCAGTGGATGGTTTAAGCAGAAGGAATTGGCACGTTCATGCTACTTTTAGCTTAGCAGGATACTAAACTGTCCCCTCTAGGAAAATACTGAGTTTTCTGCGCTCTGACTTTCTGGAGAAAAATGCATCGTCTCTACCGGGCCAAGGACCCGGAGTTAGAGAAAACCCTGCTGTGAGATTCAGATTTAGTCACATCACTCATTCCTGTGCTGATATGACTCAACTCTTCCTCGGCTTTACAAGTATACTTTCTCCTCCCAAGTCAAAGAATCATTTCACCCAACTGGGCCACCAATTGTCTGCATGTGGCCAAAGGGACCATTATTGTTTGCTGGGAGCTGATCCAGGTATTTGTGTTACAAATCAATTCAAGCCCTGACTCACAGCTTTCTTTCATTCCAAAGAAAGACACTGAGGCCAGTGCCTTTTAGAATGGATTTTGAATTTTACCAGGTATTAAACTTCATTCAACACTAACCAAAACAGAACACTCCAGACTGGTTTAAAATCAGTACTCTTATTGAAACAATTAGAACAATTTCCTAGTAATTTGTATCAAAAGATATGATTTTCTCAGGAGTATTTTGAAAATTAGTTTTTCACATCAATTATTGGGATAAATTTATATATTTATATTTTTTAATTGTACTATTTTAGATTTGGCCTCAGGAAATCTTCTGGAACATTGCTCTCAAAATAATTCACTTTGAGCCAGCAATCTATCACAATTTCAGAGTGCTTGATTACCAAAAAGACCAAGAAAGAATAAGCTATAATCACTTTTCATGTTAGCACATGTCACTGTTGACAGAGGTTGCTACCTATGATGTGGGAGTGACTGAAAAGATAGATTTGGTAACAACCTTTCTTCCATGTTGGGTGTGGAAAATGGCCTTTGATTTGTGGCTATAGATCTTATTTGATGGACCTTGTATTGCTTTCAATGAAAACGGAGGAGTAGTTAGTAATAATCAATGTGATTTGAATCCCCAGTGTTTTTATGTATCCCAGAGATCAATATCTCTATAGGAGCACTCCCTTCAATCAAAAACACTATGGAGAAACTCTGTTCATCATCTTGACACATGCATTTCTCCACAGCAATGAGTAAATAACTTTCAGCATGTATGAATTTGTTTGGGATGTCCTTAAAGTAGGCTAATTCTGTTCCAGTTGAATGTCCTTGATTATATGGTACTCAGACCGAAGGAAATTACAAACACTAGAAACTATTCAAATGTCTTTGTGTTAATTAAATTGCCAGAAATTTTATCATGAGGCTGTAATAATTCCAGTGTCCTGGCAGAATGAAGTTCCTTTAGGAGCAACACGCTGGGAAGGAAGTCTCCTTTACTGACCTAGCAGGGTAGCACTCAGCCTGCTGCTAGAGCCCCCTGGGAACTGGGCAAAGCAGACCTTTTGATACTAAGTTGATGTACAAAGGTTTTGCAAGGAGTATTAAAAAAAAATGCATGCAGTATATGAGACCTTGAATCTGCTCCAATCAGGACCTTTTTATTTCAAAGTCCAGAACTACTTTTAGACTTTGGAAATGTGGCTTCTCTCTTCAACCTTCAGAGCCCACTAGAACTCATTTCATGAACAATATTCTAGGGATTTTCTCTTGATTCTTATCATCGTACTTTCTTTTCCACTCTTTGGAACTTGATAGGAAATGTCCCATGCATTCTTCTCTTGTGTGAACTTTGCAAACCCCCCTGGGAGACTATTTTCCCCCCTAACTTGGCTTTGAATGTGGGAACTTTATGATACCATGTGATAATGAACAATGTGAAATTGTTGGTACAGTGATACCATCCAGGTCCATTGAAATCTCCTGCATATTCTGAATGAGGCTGGATGTGTTGCTATGAAATGTGTCTCCCTGGAGGTTTTATTCTTAGTCAATTGTCTCTTCCAATAAGTTATCCAAAATAAGAAACTGGGATTTTTCTTGATATTGCCAGGAGCCTTCTTGCTTGGACAGCTGAAACTTTTAGCACTTGAAATTTGAAGCCAGGTAAAACTTTCCCATTTCTTTTGGAATCTGAAACTGCCCACTTTGCTGAGAGCTTTGCCAAGATTTGATGAACCTTTCTGTGAACCTCGGAAAATTTCACGCTAGGGCTGAAACCGGAAACGAAGCACATTTCACTAGGTATCAGATTTCATTCTGACCAGCTCACCAGGCTCTCCCCCCATCTTGTATTAATTATTTCCTGCCTCAAGATGAAGGAGGAAGATTAACAGGCCTCACACTACCAAATAAAATATTTCCAAGGAAAAAGGAGTTCGATCAAATATTATCTGAAGAAGTTGACTTCACAATATCATGTCATTTTCATCTAGACTCATCATTTGACCTGTGGCTTTCTTACCATACAGATAATACTCTGTGGAGATGAAAGCACACGTGGGGATTAAAATTATGATTGTCTAATAATGATAATAGCAAGGCACATAAATAATGCTTTCAGAGAAAAAAGAGCGAAGGAATAAAGAACTTCACAAGATGTTTGTGAATTAATAAAATTTATCAGGGTTTTCACGGATCACATAGATCCCTTGATGTGGAAGAGGGAATTCAACAGGAAGCATGCTTTTGAATTTATGAAGATATAAAAGTTTACAGACTTAGTGCAATTTGGTGTGATTTTCTTTCCTTCTTTTCAAATGAATGACATATTTATATGCCTAAATAAATGACATGTTTTCCTTAAATGACTATGGAAATCAGACTTTCTCAGGCTCAGCACTATTGATATTTTGGGCTGGATAATTCTTTGTTGGCAGGCTCTGTCATGAGCATAGATAGCAGCACCCCTGCCCTCTATCCACTGGATACCAGAAGCCTCCCTCCCCTAGTCATGACAATCAAAACATATCTCCAAACATTGCCAAATGTCCCCTGTGGGACAAAATCTTCCCTAGTTGAAAACTATTTGTTTAAGTCTGTGCGCCCTATGTCTTCAAATGCCTCCAAATTCAGCAATTAGTTTCTTTCCATGAGTTCAGAATACTTATACCTATCAAGACTGCAATTGCTAAACAACTCCAGGGAACATCTAGAAACAATTACAGACTCTTTAATTTGGAAGGGAACTTAGAAAAAGAGAATCAGAAGAACCATAACAGCAGCAGCAATACTATAAATTCTAAAGTGCAAACCTATTAATGAGGAGACAAAGAGTGTCCCTAAAAAGAAAACACAAACATCAACTCCTTATAAAATTTTTGAAGAGTCAGCATGTGAAAATGTTTGCTGGTTTACCCGAATAATACTAGAGTTATGTTGTCCACTACAGTAACCATAAGCCATATGTGATTATTCAAGTTTAAATTTAAATTAAGTAAAATTAAATAAATTGAATTTAGTTCCTCAAGTCACTAGTGCACAAAGCCGTATGTGGCCAGTGGCCACCATATTGACCAGTACAAATAGAGAACGTTTCAGGCATAGAAAAAAGGGTCAACTGGACAGTGCTGCTTAGAGCACAGAAGCAATGTGTAGAAGGTACTGTGAGATAAGTTTAATTTAATGTAAGAAGAAATCATTAAAGAATTAGAGTTTTATAACAGTTATCCTCTCAAAGAGCATAAAAAAGTTTTTGGTAAATGCCAAGAAATAATTTTTTGCTGGGTAGATTGTTACATTGCATGAACAGAATTCTCTAATTCAGACTCAAAAAGACCTATGTATGAGCTTTTAAAATTTTTATCTACAATAATTTTCATAATTTCTAAACACGATCCCATGGAATTAGAAGAACCATTCATATTTTAAAGTTGAAACATTTTAACTATTACATAAGGTCTAGAGCAAAACAATACTTACAAAATGAAGACTTAATTTGCCTCTGTGATAAGGTCTGTTCATACATTATCGGCCTTCTAAAATGTTTTTTAAAGTTTATATTATTATGTCAATATTTCCAAATGAATGCCAATCACTTATAGAATATGAACTTTTTTCATATGCCATTTCAGTTTATACAATATCCAAATTCAAGATTTAGTCCTGTACTATAGAGAATGAAAGACCAGGGCATACGGTGCTCAGAACATGAGAGGATAATCAGAGTAGAAATCAAATGCCACACCACCTCAGGAAGGAAGACATTGCTCTTATATGTAGTAAAACAACTTCCAGTTAAAGGAAGGAGTATTCTGGGAGGCATTTGAAATTCAGATGATAATGGAAGATAAATTATCCTCAAAAAGAAAATCCAAAACACTAAATATATTTCTATCCTTATCTATAATCCTTTTTTCCCCCAAAGTAAAAAGTCCACTCATAAACACACACACACACACACACACACACACACACACACACACTTAAGAAATCCAATAAATGGAATTTCAAAGAATCAACTAGTACTTATTGAGAACTTTATTTTGTTATTTTTCTTTATGATCTTTATTTATTGTTCATTGTGCTTTTTTGATAAGGCAAAAAGCAGACACAATCACTGTGCTCTAGGAAGCTTAATGGTCTAGATGTACTAAATGACACACAATAGGAGAGAATGATTGTAGGTAATACTAACCACAAGGACAATTAGTGTTAACGCAGCAAAGAGATGGCTACAGTTATGGCAGTCAACAAAGGCTTCAAGAAGGGCATGAGAGGAGTAGGATTTAGGTAAATGAATGAAGAAGTGGAAAGCAAACTCTCTATGGAAAGCAGAAACTGCAAAAGCAAAGCAATATCCTGATGAAGGCAAAAAAACGATCTGCATATCTAGAGTGGGGTAAGACAGGGAAACAATGGCTGAATAATAGAACAGGGCCCAATTGTGGGTGGCCTTGAAAGCTAGGGTGAAAATTATAGACCTGATGGGAACTGGAAAACAGGAAGTTTTTATATACTTTACACAATCAACTGTCCCAATGAAATAATGCCTTAAGGAATATCACTGGACACAGACTGTAGAATGAATTGGGGGTGTGGGAAGGGGCGGGAGCAGAGAAGAAGAATTACTATTAACAGCCTAATAACAGCCTAATTGGAAGGCTGTTACAGGGATCAAGGTATGACATGATGAGTTCTAGAATATGGTTGTGGACGATGGTAAAGTCTAAGGAAGAACATTCTAGTAATGAGGAATGATAGATATTGGTATGGATTATAGTCAGGATAAACTTACATATCGGCTTCTTTACAAAGAGGACAGTAGGCTGCTATGCTAGTTTCTCAGAGAATCTTTCAGCCCTATGGTGCTCTGATCTTCAGAGAAAGAGAATCACTGAGGAATTAGGTTATTTCTTTTCTTCATTTTTATTTTGCTGTTTCTTACTGAGCTGTTATAGTGCTGGAACAGATCACATACTTTCTCTGTGCCTCAGTTTTAGTATCTATAAAATATAAAATTGGTTTGTTACCCATCTTACAGCGATGCTGCAGGGCTTGTGAAATATTGGACCCTAGGAAATATTGGGCATTTCGGGGGGAAAAACTGTGATAAACAGGAGACAAAAACCACCTAAAATTAGATACAGACTTTTACCTTTGAGAGCAGTATATTTCTTACCCTGCACATAACCAGACTCCATCATGAACAAATATATCCACACACCCAAACTCTGAACAGTATATAATATTAAAGTCCACAAATCTTCTAACATTCCAGAATTTCAATGAGTTATGAATGTGAAAGCTTAATAAATTAATCTCCTCAAGTTAAGTGATTTTTCTATGCATCTAATACTCTAGAAAGGAATATATGAAATGAATATTAAGACAACATGAAGGCTATTCATAAGCAGTTATTAGGAGATGAAAAGAAGTCATTCTCTTATGAGCAACACCACTGAAGAAAATCAATTACCATCTCCTAGTCATCAGCCCATCACTCCCAACCAAGGAGAGGACTACTGTGTGATACTAAATGCCACACAGGAAATACCTTATTTATGGTTGGAATAAGCTAATGTCCAATTTGGCGAGAAACAATCTTGGGGAAATGCTAGTTCAATCTGTTTACTTCAATGAGTGAAGAATCTGATACTCTGGAGGATTAAGCGGCAAAGCCCAATGTCACATGGATAATTTGTGAAAGCCGGGGTTTGAACTGTTGGTCCAGGGACATACTGTTCAGTTTTCGTGGCTCAGAATTGGTCTTGGTGCCATACAAAGAGTAATCATGGATGCATTATGCCTGAGATATAGTGATACTATTTATCTCTCTGAGGTTCCAATCTTGCCAGAGACCAAAACTGAAAAGTGGCAGGAAAGGAATGGAAAAGTATGAATAAGAAAAAGATTTGGAATGTTCAAATTTAAGGTCTCCTTTAAGGGGCCCTGGGTTATCTCCAGTACTCATCCTCATTACAAAAATCTAGTCTTGGCCAGAAGGAAGGAAAGGGAGGAGTCGCATTACAACTTGTATTTTAGATAAAATATCTGCTGGAGCAAAGATAAAGAATCTTAAGGGGAAAGTTTCCATTTTTGATGCATTAGAAAATACGAAGGGGTTGTTACTGAAAAAGCAGGAAAAAAGAGAGAAAAAAAAGAACAAATGAGCCGAAGGGATAAACCTAACCTCAAAACTTTGGAGAACAGACTAATGTAAAAAAGAAGAGGAGAAAACCTACATCACTGAATCCATATCTCTAGCAGCAGGAAATTTCCAAATCAGGTGAACCAGGATCTTTTAAAGAAATAAGTTGCTGGCTTCACAGAATATTAAGAATGCTTCACAAGTTCAGGATACCCTTGAAATTAAATGAGGTATGTCCATTGTCTAGTAGTGATTGGTAACCCTCACAAAAGGAGATTAGAGTTAGTTGCTCATGTGTTGATTTGATGTAACAATAATGTAGATGATGTGCAACATCTGAAGGGCAACTTGCTTATACTTCCCGAACCCACCAACCTCTACCAATTTTGCTTATTCACATAAACCAAATAATAAGGGGGACAAATAATAAGGTGAAAAATATACAGAGAAAGACAGAATCTATATCTGTTGGCTATGTATTCGTGGATAGAATGATAAACATGTGAAGACACACATAGTATTTGCAAATTTTCTTTAAATTCAGTCGCGTGGCTTAGTCAAATAAAATGTTTAGATGATGTTGAAAAGCTACTTATTTTTTCAGAAACATATCACTCGGTACATAAAAATAGGCAAAGAGATGGTGTGTGTATAGAATGATAATAAAAAAAACACACATTATGGTATAGTTGAAAGTGTACTGGAATAGAAATTAAAATTTTAGATTTAAGTCATTTATTTCTTCCTCTGTAAACAACAGATAATTACACTTCCTCAGTCTTTCTCAAGAGTTGTTGGAACACTCAGAGCCAAATATGACAGCAATTTTGAAATATATAAAATATTAAACAAATCCAATTTGGCATAATTATTTATAGACATGAAGACCCAATCTGAAAAGCATTAACTTGAAATTTGGAAAAAAAATATAATTATTCAGATAAATTGATATGGCTGAGAATAATCAAAAATAGCAGATATATATGGAAAATATTAATTCAAGAGAAAAGTAGCAGGGAATACCATCTTTAATGATTATATTCTAATGTATGGAAAATGCTATAGTAAAACAAACTTGAAATTTTTACAAGAAAGTATATAAATCTGATGTGTTAATAAGATTTGAAACAGAGCAAGGAACATTGTGTTGACCAAAAACTTATCTACCAGAAGTGGTTAGAGAATACTGCAATAGAACAAGACTTAGACAGTTACATAAAATTTCATAGAACATAGTACTTGGTGTTAAGTGATGGATGGGGTGGAATAGGATGTTTGGGGCCTCAGGAATAGTGGTGTGGGGCCAGGATGCCAAGTGCCAAGAGAAACCCTCAAACTGACTCACCGGAGATCATCAACGATGTCAGCATGTCATAGAGGATGGCTTCCCAAACCACTATTACCCCTTTACCTCTTTACAAAAAGCAAAGCCAAACAAAATCCATAAAATACCAGAGTAAACTAGAGAAGAGGCTGTTTAGGTCAGAATTAAAAGACAGAAAGAGAGAGAGACTATGTTGGAATAGGAGGACCCTTTGATGTAGGACAACTTGTCCTTGTTAGCCTTAAAAATCCTACTTTATGTCTGTTTTCCAAGTATAATTGCCAATAGCACATCTTCCACTCTCCCAAGTATCCTGGTTTGAATAAAAAGCATGTGGTGCTCCTAATTGGAAGGTAAATATAGGCTGCAAACTCAGATCACACTTATAAAGGCATAGTATACCAATTGAAAAGAAAAGAGGCTCATTGTATTTGAGCCACACACACACAACACTGTGTTCAAACTTGGTTTCCTACACATTTAAAAACAGATTAACGAATCAGAGTAACCCTGGCTAGTAGAGGGCTGCAAATTATATCATCAGAGAATCAATTTAATAACTAAGACAAGAGAACTCTTCAATCTGACATGCAATTGTATTCCTTCTTTTAATACGTGTTTTATGAAGTAATGATGATTCAGCTTCATCTTTAACATTGTAATAGGAGGACGTAAGACTCATGGGTAGAATGTATGTAAAGGCAGGTTTCAGTGGATTGTAAGCAAGCTCTTAGCTAATAATAGCACTGTTTTTAAAAGAGATGAGCTATTCTGGTAGCTAATGAGCATACTGCCCCTTGTTGAGTTCAGAAGCTGGATATCTGTCAGTTATGGATGATACAGAAGGAAATCTTGCTTTCCTAGGACTCTGGACTCTAATACTCTTAAGACTGTGTGTATCCATAGCTTAAGTCTTTAGCAAATGAATAGTGCGCCTCTTCTTTGAGTTCTCTGTATCTCAGTAAAGGCACACGGCCAATACCCACTTAGAGCTACAGGTTCATAAATAAATAAAATTTATTGTTTATAAATGTATAAGTAAATAATATTTATTAAGCACCAACTTCATGCCAGAGCTTTTCACATGGAGTAATATATTTATTCCTCATAACAATCCCATGAGAAAGTCACTGTTATCCCTGCCCAACAGAGAAGGAAAATGAGACTCAGAAAGCTTTTGATATGCCCAAAGTTACTTGGTTAAAAACTGGTAGAACTGGGATCCTAATAGACACCCTGTGAAACCAATCTATTCAAGCTGATTCCCATTTTGTGCTCGTAATGCCCCAGTCTGGTACCCTCCTGGGAGGAAAGCTGAAATACTCTATTGTTTTACCTCTTTCTGTGTTCTCTATAAAATCAGTACGGCATAGCTCTCTGCTGCAGAAAACTAAAGACCAGATGATACCGGAGGAATGTGCTGTGGAGTGTCTTTCTCTCTCCGTCTGCGTATGTGACCTGTTTTGGTGATACACTTCCCTTCCCTCTCTTATAGCTAAAATTAAACCAGTGGAAATGTTTGCCTCAAAGTACATGCCCTCTTAATGAAACACAGCTATGCTTAAAGGTCAATAGATTAACAAGGGAACACACATAGATTGTATTCCTTATCTGGTGGGCACAGAGATGGTGGCAACATTGGCATTTGGGGAATAAGAGAAATAGGAATAAGAGAAAGGGTGGTAATATAGACATAATAGGAGTATCAGATGAGAGGAGAGGAAAGTGAGGAGATAAAAAGTTGAAACAAGGGAAGTGTTTTAAAGTCACTTTCAGACTCATAGCAGTTCCAGGACCAGCAATGATATGGTTAAGCAATAATTTGTCCTAGAATCACTGAAAAATAATAAATGTTATCAAACTTCATATGTGTGCAGCATTTTATGCTTTACAGGACATGTTCATCTGCTTTACATCATTGGATTGTCATGATATTTGTGGAAAATAAATGTAATTGTTCCCCATTTTACCAAAGACGATCTGGGCTCTAGAGACATGAATGACTCACCAACGTCCATAAGCTGGAGCCAGTCCAGTGATATTGCTTTTCCACTACACCTCTTTTATTCCACAGATATATGATTTGCACCTTGACAATCATTTTGTCTGCCTGATATAAAGTTGCATGTAAAAAGAGAGCTTTGACTCTTTATAGAAATTCTGAAGCAAAAGATATTAACAAAAGGACCTAGGTGCCATCTCTATTTTTTAATACCATATATATTTGCTTTTGAGATGATCTTTCTTTTCTCTGTATATGATTATTCTGAATGGATACTTTCATTTGGTGGTTCCAGATTAAAATCTTATGGACTCTATAATGAAAAAGAAAACAACTTGAAAGGAGTTGGAAGATTATTTTCTGGTAAGGCTCTTTACCCAGTCATTACAAGGTGATCTGTAGACTTCCAAACCAATTTTCACTGGCTTTTGATTTTTGCAATTGAACCAGCCATCTGCAGTAGTTGCAGTTTCCTTGTCAAGATCAGCTTTAAGAAGCCAAGAGATAGTTGGCCTGCTTATACAGCCAAAAAGTAATTTGTCAGCAATGCTATTCCGAGGTGAGCCATATGATTTCCAGCAATATCGTTTTTCAAGATTTTCTTTTTATCCCTAAAACATCTTATAAATAACAACATGAGTAGTAATATAAATAGGATAAATTGACAATGATTTCTGCGCATTCCTTAGCAAAGGGGAAGAAAAAGTCCACTAGCCGGCGGCACATTGACTGAAAGGCACGGCATCGAGGTCTTCGAGAGCGTGGTGTCCTTTCAAAATGAGATCAATGGAAAGGCTTTTTTGGTATATTGTGATTTTTTTTAGTTTAGTTTAGTTAGAAACACCTTCACGTGATCTTCACATAGAATCATCTGAGAATCAGCAACGCTTACCAAGCTGACCTACACTGTTAGTACTGGAGCATTGAAAGCATTCATTTGCTTTACAAGGGCTTCCAGGGGACTGGGGATGGGGATGAGAGAGGTAGCTTTATTTTGGATTAATTTTCTAATGGCCTCTCCACATGTATGCATGTATTACCAGCAAACACAAAACACTCATTCTTCCATTGTACTGATTCAGATATTATAGAGGAAACTGCAAATTGCCCACCAAAATATACTCTTATTTTTTCATAAATTAGCTCATGGCTGCATTGCTACACTCTATTTCCCAGCTTCCCTTGCAGTTTCATGTGGGCGCAAGCTATATGTCTCACAAAAAGACTCTTACGGGAAAGAGATGCCACTTCCAGTTCTGAATTTTAAAACACTGAGGGTAGCTTTTCCTATGCTCTCTTTCTCCTACCTGCTGGCTGGAACTCAGGGTGTGGAAGAACCTTGCACTGACCATGTAGGCATGGAAAATGTCCAGGCAATGACAGATCTGCCCCCCACCCAGTTTAAACTGGTCATATTTTACTTGAAAGCAAAACAGGCTTTTATCTTTTTTAAACCTTTGAATTTGGGGCCATTCTAATACAGTACAGCATAATCTCTACCCTAATTAAAACAGAAACCAACTGAAAGCTCATCAGCTATCTGTTAACATCTTTATAAAGAAAAATATACCAGGTTACATAAAGGTGAACATTAGGAACAACAGTAATATCTCCTTATTGTCAGAATTCAAACAGAATTCAGTCTTCAAAGCTAGTATAGAAAGAAGCATCCTGAACCTTTGCAGAATGTGTGCTATTTGCTTTTCTGTCTATAAGAACTGACCATTTTCACAAATAGAACTGATGGTTTGTTGTACCCATTTCTGAGTGTGTACTGACCAACTGTCCTTAGACTATATGTTGTATTTTGCCAGATGCTAGAAACAGTCCATTGACCCAGTCCTCAATTGAGATATTAGCTAAATTGAAAGTGATGGCATAGAGCATTATTTCTTAATGAGGTTCCCTTAAAATGAGTGTGTGCCAGGTATCTTTTTTTTTTTTTTTCAAAAGAAGAGGAATGTCCTTGAGTTAGAAAAGTGCTGAGGTAATGTGACTTACATATAAGAGGAGACAAATCACTTTTTGTATTCTAAATTGCATCAGAAAAGTTAATTCAACAAATAGTTTTTGCCATACTTGTTGGGCACTGTGCTAGAAATACATGGATGGGGGAAAAACCAACAAACCTCTCTCTATCTATCTATCTATCTATCTATCTATCTATCTATCTATCTATCTATCTATCTATCTATCTCCACACTAGAGACACATCTGAACCACTATTTCCCAACTCTGATATCAACTCCTGATCCTTGCCTATCCTTTTTGTTTTCCATAAGTGCTATTACCTTTTGACATTGTATAATTTATATATAACATGTATCATTTTGTCTCCCTCTCCCCACTGACTGCCACCACTAGAATTTAACTCCCAGAAGAACAGAACTCTTTGTTTTGTTCACTGAGGTATCTCAAGAATTAAAACAGTGCCTGGCATACACTAGGCACTCAATGAATACTTGCAGAATGAATATCACCCAAAGGAGTGATCGATACAAACCACTAGTGTCACATGCTATAGGTATAGGATTTATTGGGGTGGAGAGGAATTACAAGCAGAGAAGTAGTAGAGTGCAAACAGTCATCTGAACTCTATGACCATGCTGCTTAGAACAGTCATTAATAACCTTTACTTACATCTCACGACTAACGTTCTGGTAGAGAAGGACCTCCACTCTATAATGCATTTACGTAGCAATGGTTGGAGAAAGTAGCCATGTTAGAAAGTGGTGACTTTTAATCCTGTCATTGGTATCCTTTGTTTTGTTGTTGTTGTTTTGTAAATCTAACTCAAACCTGCTGAATTAACCATCAGCCAAACTACCAAAAGTAGGGAAAATATGAACCTCAAGAGCATCCCAATTGTCTTCTCACTAATGAATATACAAATGAATAATAACTCAAAGAATGAATTTGATCTCTATCATCTGTTCATACTTGGGTATTGGTTTTTACCCTACTATAGGGTCTGAGTGTACCAGGAAAATAGTTAAGAAATATTAACTACACCCTATCTGTTTCCTAGCCTCATAGTATATAAAGATCATGAACTATTTCTGTTTTTGTGGGAAATGTCCCATTTTACTGCCAATATATTGAGTGCCCCATACTTAAGGCATGTCTTATAGAACAAGCAAAATGTGGATGCTGATTGATGGTGATGCTTCCTTTTATTTTATTTTATTTTATAGATTTTGGTGATCTGCCAATAAACAAGAAAGGTAGCAAGGACTTTATTTGAAGATGTTATGATGTCAGATCAAAAAAAAATGGTGACCTATGCAAAAATAAGATCAAAAGGAATGGATTTAGTTTTGATTTCCAGAATTTTAGGAATAAAAGATGCACTGAAGCCCATCAATGATTTTTCAGTGAATTCAGTACAAGTATTGGGAACACAGCTCAAAAATTACTTTCATTCTTTTTATTAAAATCAAATCTTAATTTTATCTTTTCTGTCTTTTTTGTTTCCCATTTTAATCTCCACCATTAAATTATCCATCATACTGTATCAAGGAGAGCAAAGTGGCTATGTTACAAAAAATTCTGTAGGTAGAACTTTTACTCACAGAGGTAAGAGTGTAATTTGTATGAGGAAGAAAGATTTTGTCTTTTGAAAAATAATTCAATGAATCTACGTGGTGTGAAAATAAGCCTCCTACCTAAGACATGATCTGGAAGAAAATTGTAAAACAAAAGATAATTAAGTAAGAAAACTAAGTTTTTATTGGCAGCACAGGCAAGAAAATAGAGGGACATAAACAATAAAAAGAGATGAGCAGGGACTGTGGAAAGAAATGAGTACCAGCAACATGTTGGAGGCAGCAGCATAAGGAGGAATGTGACCAATGAGAAAATCCTTAAGATGGGAGATGCTACTACATTTCTACTACATAATACCTAACATCAAATTTGAAATTAATTTTGCTTCTTAATTAAATAGGCTCACTAACTACAAACCTTTACTAAAAAATATTCTCTACACCAATAGTCTTGTGTTAATGGTAAAAAATTTTTCTGCTCTGTGCTATAATTACCTCTACTATCTTCAAACTTTCAGAAAAGATTTTTCTATACCTTACATGTTGGATTAGTGCTACATAAAAGTAATGTAAGAATAGGAGGGTGAGTGAAGAAGGAATATACTGAAAGTATAGCAAAGTAGGAAGCAGACTTCAGAATGGTCCAACCAGACAAACTTGGAAATAAGTGAGTTTTCATACAGAGATATGATCCACATTTTTGGATATTAAAGTAAGGGGTAACCAAAGATGGCAATAAATGTTGTGCTTGAATCCTTTCATGAGTATACTAAAATACAACCCATATGTCTTCTAAAACCCATACCACATATAGACTGGCTTGCTGGCACTCACCCTGGGCTCTGGCAGAGGGACAGTACATCAGAAAATGTCAGAGACATATGCGGAGAGACTAAGAGGCTTCAAGGCAAGGACTGGCGGGGCAGTCAACAATTTCCCTGTGTAGAACTTCCTTCCCATGCAGCCTGTAGGTGGGGGCCAACTTTCCTATATTGAGCCCTCTCCCAACACAGCCAAATCTAAAACTTTATTAGCCTGGTGCACTCTGCTTGCTCCACCCAGGTGACTCCCTGGGACCCAAGCCCACCCAACTCATGCACCACTGGAGGTGCTTATTGCAACTGGCAGACAAGCCTGCCCTGCACAACCCACAAGGCTCTTTCAGCAGCAAATAGCTAGCCTCAACTAGTGTGCTACCGGAGGCAGTGTCATAGCCAGCTGCCAGCCCAGGACGATGCTACAATCATTTTTGGACAACTCTCAGGGCTCGATGGGCACTAGGGAAGCAGTGGATGGTCCCAGTGTACTCTGAGACTTTAGTGAGGTGTCCCAGGCTCAGCACAGGCTCCAAATCACAATCCACATTAACCAAATGAACGCCACTGGCCCCACCCTAGTGACTCCGAGACCATGCCTCACTCATCTCGCTTGCCACATGAGGCTCTATCAGTGCCTGAGACTTATGAGCAACTGGCAGGTGGCAGCAGGCCTCAGGGTGCCCTGGGCTTTTTGTGTAGCTACCCTAGGCCCAGTACTGGTGGAAGCCAGCATGATCTTTCTCATGCACCTTCAGGTCCAGCACAGGCAGCAACCAACCAGAGATCAATTTATATCTCCTACCAGGTAGTCCTGGGTTGGTAACAGGCAGAAGCTGACCTGGGCCTGCACCGGAGCACCTCTCATAAGGCTCCAGAACCAATATACCCAGAGGGTGACTTCACACTACAGCAGAGTACATCCAATTAACCCCACAAGGAGCACACACAAAAGGTGGTCTCAGCAGACACCGGAGCCCACTGGGGCAAGTTCTGCTTTGCAGGGAAAGCCTCCTACACAGCATCTCATAAGCTGTGGATGTGGTCATATCCCACAGCCATTCATCCTGAGGGTCAATCCAACCCATAGACATGCCTGATCAGGGAGACTGCTCCATTGGACCCCACAGGGTACCTACTACATAAGGCCACCCAAACAAGACAAGGAGCCAAAGCAAATCTACCTGATACATAGAAACAAACACAGAGAGGCAGCCAAAAGTGAGGAAACAAAGAAATATGTCCCAAATGAAAGAACAGGAGAAAACTCCAGAAAAAGAGCTAAATGAAATGGAGGCAAGCAACTTACCAGATACAGAGTTCAAAACAATGCTTATAAGGACACTGGAAGAACTTAGTGAGGACTTCAACAGGAGATAGCAAGCATAAAAAAGGATATAGAAACCATAAAAAATAACTAGTGAGAAATGAAGAATACAATAACTAAAATGAAAAATGTACTAGAAGTAATTACCAGCAGACTAGATGAAGCAGAGAATCGAATCAGCAATTTGGAAGATGAGGTAGGAGAAAACACTCAATAAGAACAGTAAAATGAAAAACACTTTTTTGAAAAATGAGGATAGCTTAAGGGACCTTTTGGACAACATCAAGTGTAACAACATTCACATCATATTGGTACCCCAGGAGATAAAAGCAAGCAAGAGATTGAGAACGTATTCGAAGAAATAATGACCGAAAACTTTCCTAACCTGGAGAAGGAAAGAAACATCTAAGTCCAGGAAGTGCAGAGAATCCCAAACAAGATCAACTCAAAGAGGCCCACACCAAGACACATCATAATTAAAATAAGAAAGGTTAAAATAAAAAGGTTAAAGACAAAGAAAGAATCCTAAAAACAGCAAGAGAAAGGCAACTAGTTACTTACAAGGGAGCTCCCATAAGCCTGTCAGCTGATTTCTCAACAGTAACTTTGCAGGCCAGTAGGGATGGGCACAAAATATATTCAAAGTGACAAAAAGTATTCAAAAGTGATGAAAAGCAATGACCTACAACCAAGACTATTCTACCTAGCAAAGTTATCATTTAAAATTGAAGGAAAAATAACGAGCTTTCCAAACAAGAAAAAGCTAAAGGAGTTCATCACCACCAAACCAGTATTACAAGAAAAGTTAAAGGCACTTCTTTAAGAAGATGGTGGTGGTGGTGGTGATGGTGGTGGTGGGGTATGAACATAAAGATGAATAATAAAATGGCAATAACTACATATCTATCAATAATCACATTAAATGTGAATGTACTAAATGCTCCAATCAAAACACACAGGGTAGCTGAACAGAGAAGAAAACCAGACCTATACATATGATGTCTATAAGAGACCTACTTCAGATCAAAAGACACACACAGACTGAAAGTAAAGGGATGGAAAAAGATTTTTCATGTCAATGGAAATGGAAAAAAAAGCTGGGTAGTAATACTTATAACAGACAAACCAGAGTTTAAAACAAAGACTATAATAAGATACAAAGAGGAACATTAAATAATGATAAAGAGAGATCAACCTAAGAAGAGGATATAACACTTGTAAACATTTATGTATTCAACATAGGAGCAACTAAATATATAAAATAAATATTGGCCAACATAAAGGGAGAGATCAACAGTAATATAATCATAGTAGGAAACTTTAACACCCCACTGACAACAATAGACAGATCTTTCAGAAAGAAAATCTATAAGGAAACAGCAACCTTAAATGATATACTAGATTAATTTAATTGACATTTTTAGATCATTTTACCCCAAAGCAGCAGAATATACATTCTTTTCAAGTGCACATGGAACATTTTCCAAGACATACCACATGTTAGGCCATAAAACCATTCTCAGTAAATTTAAGATGATTGAAATCATATCACATGTCCTCTCTGACCACAATGGTATGAAACTAGAAATCAATTACAAGAAAAAAAATTTAAAAATACACCAACACATGGAGCTTAAACAACATGCTACTAAATAATGAATGGGTTAACAATGAAATCAAGAAAGAAATCAAAAAATACCTTGATACAAATGAAAATGAAAACACAATGATCTCAAATCTATGAGATACAGCAAAAGTACTCCAAAGAGGGAAATTCATACCGATATAGGCCTATTTCAAGAAACAAGAAAAATCTTATATAAACAATCTAAACTTACACTTAAAGGAATTGGAAAAAGAACAGCAAACAATACCCAAAGTGAGTAGAAGGAAGCAAGTAATAAAGTTCAGAGCAGAAATAAATGAAATAGTCTTAAAAAAAATCAATAAAACCAAGAGTTGGTTCTTTGAAACGATAAACAAAATAGTAAACCTTTAGCCTAACTCATCAAGAAAACAAGAAAGAGGACCCAAGTAAATAAAATCAGAAATGAAAGAGGAGAGGTGACAACTGACACCACAGAAACTTAAAGATTTATAAGAAAATATTACAAATAATTATATACCAACAAATTGGACAATCTGGAAGAAATGAATACATTTCTAGAAACATACACTCTTCCAAGGCTGAATCAAGAAGAAACAGTAACTCTGAACCAACCAATTACACAAACAAAATTGAATCAGTAATCAAAAAATTCGCAAAAAACAAAAGTCCTGTATCAGATGCACTTCACAGGTGAATTTTACCAAACCTTCAAAGAAAAATTACTACCTATCTTTCTCAAACTATTCCAAAAAAAAAATCTTTTTTAATTTATTGGGGTGACAATTGTTAGTAAAATTACATAGATTTCAGGTGTACAATTCTGTATTACATCATCTATAAATCCCATTGTGTGTTCACCACCCAGAGTCAGTTCTCCTTCCATCACCATATATTTGATCCCCCTTACCCTCATCTCCCACCCCAACCCCCCTTACCCTCTGGTAACCACCAAACTATTGTCTGTGTCTATGAGTTTTTGTTTCTCATTTGTTTTTCTTGTTCTTTTGTTGTTTTTTGGTTTATATACCACGTATCAGTGAGATCATATGGTTCTCTGCTTTTTCTGTCTGACTTATTTCAATTAGCATCATACTCTCAAGATCCATCTATGTTGTCACAAATATTCCTATATCATCTTTTCTTACCACTGAATAGTATTCCATTGTGTATATATACCACAACTTCTTTATCCATTCATCTATCGAAGGACATTTTGGTTGTTTCCATGTCTTGGTCACCGTAAACAAAGCTGCAATGAACATTGAGCACACGTGTCTTTATGTATAAATGTTTTCAGATTTTTTGTATAGATACTCAGGAGAAGGATTGCTGGGTCACATGGTAATTCTGTTCATAATTTTTTGAGGAACCTCCACACTGCCTTCCATAATGGCTGCACCAATCTGCATTCCCACCAACAGTGTATGAGGGTTCCTTTTTCTCCACAGCCTCTCCAACACTTGTTACTATTTGTCTTGTTGATGATAGCCATTCTGACTGGGGTGAGGTGATATCTCATTGTGGTTTTGATTTGCATTTCTCTGATGATTAGTGATGTTGAGCATTTTTTCATATGTCTATTTGCCATTTGTATGTCCTCTTTGGAGAAATGTCTCTTCAGGTCCTCTGCCCAATTTTCAATTGGGTTGTTTGTTTTTTTGTTGTTGAGTTTCATGAGTTCCTTGTATATTTTGGATACTAACCCCTTATCAGAGGCACTTTTTGCAAAAATCTTCTCCCATTCAGTTGGTTGCCTCTTTATTTTGTCGATGGTTTCTTTTGCTGTGCAGAAGCTTTTAAGTTTCATATAGTCCCATTCATTTATTTTAGCTTTTACTTCCATTGCCTTTGGAGTCAAATTCATAAAATGCTCTTTGAACCCAAGGTCCATAAGTTTAGTACCTATGTTTTCTTCTATGCAGTTTATTGTGTCAGGTCTTATGCTTAAGTCTTTGATTCATTTTGAATTAATTTTGGTACATGGTGACAGATAGCAGTCCAGTTTCATTCTTTTGCACGTAGCTATCCAATTCTCCCAGCACCATTTATTGAAGAGGCTGTCTTTGCTCCATTGTATGTTTTTAGCTTCTTTGTCAAAAATTATCTGTCCATATTTATGCAGTTTTATTTCTGGGTTCTCAATTCTATTCCATTGGTCTATGTGTCTGTTTTTCTGCCAATACCATGCTGTTTTGATTATTGTAGCTCTGTAGTACAAGCCAAAGTCAGGGAGTGTGATACCTCCAGTATTGTTCTTTTTCTTAAGATTGCTTTGGCTATTCGGGTCTTTTGTGGTTCCAAACAAATCTGATGATTTTTTGTTCTATTTCTTTAAAAAATGCCATTGGGATTTTGATGGGGATTGCATTAAATCTGTATATTGCTTTGGGTAATATGGCCATTTTAACTATGTTGATTCTTCCAATCCATGAGCACGGAATGTCTTTCCATTTCTTTGTGTCTTCTTCAATTTCTTTTAAAAATGTCTTATAGTTTTCAGCATATAGATCTTTCACATCCTTGGTTAAGTTTATTCCTAGGTATTTTATTATTTTTGCTGCAATTGCAAAAGGAATTGTTTTTTGTATTTCTTTTTCTGAGATTTCATTGTTAGTATATATGAATGCAATGGACTTTTGTACGTTGATTTTGTAGCCGGCAACTTTACTGTATTCGTTGATTGTTTCTAATAGCTTTTTGGTGGAGTCTTTAGGGTTTTCTATATATAGCATCATGTCATCTGCAAAGAGTGACAATTTAACTTCTTAATTCCCAATTTGGATGCCTTTTATTTCTTTCTCTTGCCTGATTGCTCTGGCAAGGACTTCCAACACTATGTTGAAAAGCAGAGGTGATAGTGTACAGTCCTGTCGTGTTCCTGAACGTAGAGCAAAGGGCTTCAGTTTTTCACCATTAATTATGAGATTAGCTGAGGTTTTGTCATATATGGCCTTTACTATGTTAAGGTATTTTCCTTCTATACCCATTTTATTAAGTGTTTTAATCATAAATGGATGTGGTATCTTGTCAAATGCTTTTTCTGCATCAATTGATAGAATCATATGATTTTTGCCCTTTATTTTGTTTATGTGATGTATCACATTGATGGATTTGCAGGTGTTGAACCATCCTTGTGCCCCGGGGAAGAACCCCACTTGGTCGTGATGAATAATCTTTTTAATGCATTGTTGTATTCGATTTGCTAGAATTTTGTTTAGGATTTTTGCATCTGTATTCATCAGAGATATTGGTCTGTAGTTTTCTTTTTTTGTGTTGTCCTTACCAGGTTTTGGTATCAGGGTAATGTTGGCCTCATAAAATAAGTTAGGGAGTACTGTCTCTTCTTCAATTTTTTGGAAGAGTTTGAGTAGGATTGGTATTAGATCCTCTTTGAAGGGTTGGTAGAATTCACTAGTGAAGTCATCTGGTCCCGGACTTTTGTTTTTCGGAAGGTTTTGGATGACTGATTCAATTTCATTACTGATGATCAGTCTGTTTATATTTTCCAGTTCTTCATGGTTCAGCCTTGGAAGGCTATATGCTTCTAAGAACTCGTCCATTTCTTCTAGGTTATTGAATTTGGTGGCATATAGTCCTTCATAGTATTCTTGGATGATCCTTTGTATTTCTGTGGTGTCTGTGATAACTTCCCCTTTTTCATTTCTGATTTTGTTTATTAGTGTCTTCTCTCTTATTATCTTATTGAGTCTAGCCAAGGGTTTGTCAATTTTGTTAATCTTTTCAAAGAACCAGCTCTTTGTCACATTAATTTTTCTATTGTCTTTTTGTTCTCTGTTTCATTTAGTTCTGCTCTGATTTTTGTTATTTCCTTTCTTCTGCTGACCTTGGGTTTCACTTGTTCTTCTTTTTCTAGTTCTTTTAAGGTGTAACACGAGGTCATTTATTGGGGATTTTTCTTGTTTCTCGAGATAGGCCTGTAATGATATAAATTTTGCTCTTAAAACTGCTTTCGCTACATCCCAAAAATTTTGGTAAGATGTATTTTCATTGTCATTTGTTTCTATGTATCTTTTGATCTCTCCTCTAATTTCTTCTTTGACCCAGTCGTTCTTTAAAAGTATGTTGTTTAGTCTCCATGTATTTGTGTTTCTTCCTGCTTTCTTTTTGCAGTTGATATCCAATTTCAAAGCCTTGTGATCAGAGAATATGCTTGGTATGATTTCAATCTTCTTAAATTTGCTGAGGCTGATTTTATGTCCCAATATATGGTCTATCCTTGAGAATGTTCCATGTACACTAGAAAAGAATGTATAGTCTGATGTTTTAGGATGAAGTGCTCTATAAATGTCAATTATGTCCATTTCATCTAATGTGTCATTTAGGGCTGCTATTTCGTTATTTATTTTCTGTTTGGATGATCTATCCATAGCTGTCAATGATGTATTTAAGTCCCCTAGTATAATTGTGTTTTGGTCAATTTCTCCCTTTAGTTCTGTTAGCAGTTGCTTGGTATATTTGTGCTCCCTGATTGGGGGCATAAATATTGATGACTGTTATGTCTTCTTGTTGTATAGTCCCTTTACCATTATGAAATGTCCATCTTTGTCTCTTGTTATCTTTTTCACCCTGAAGTCTGTTTCATCTGATATCATTATGGCTACACCTGATTTTCTCTGGGTACCATTTGCTTGGAGTGTCAATTTCCACCCTTTCACTTTGAGTCTATGCTTGTCCTTGTAGCTGAGATGTGTCTCTTGGAGACAGCATATGGTTGGGTTTAGTTTTTGATCCAATCTGCTACTCTGTGCCTTTTTATTGGTGAGTTCCAGTCCACTTACATTTAGGGTGATTATTGATATGTGAGGATTTCCTGTCATTCTATCTTTAGTTTCCTGATAAGGCTGTGTCCATTCTTTCTTTGCCTTTTTGTTGTTGTCTATTATTTCTGTGTGGTGGTATTCTATGATGTTTCCCTCTGTTTCTTCTTTTATTACAGTATATATTTCAGTTCTGTGTTTTTTTTGAGTGGTTACCCTTAAGTTTATGTAAAAGAAAGTTTGATATTTAGAGTATTCCATTTTCTTCAGCACGCTTCCTTTCTCCATTCCCATATTCCGGTTCAGGCCTTTACTATCCCCCTTTTTATGTTTCGGTTGCCACAAATTATCCCTGTTGATGGTGGTCGAATAGCCTCCTTTAGTATTTCTTGTAGTGCAGGTCTTGTATTAGAAAATTCCCTCAGCTTCTGTATGTCTGGAAAGGTCTTTATTCCTCCTTCATATCTAAAGGATATCTTTGCTGGATATATTATTCTTAGCTCATAACTTCTCTCTTTCAATAGTTTGAATATTTGGTTCCACTCCCTCCTGGCTTGTAGAGTTTCTGCTGAAAAATCTGATGATAATCTAATGGGCTTTCCTTTGTAAGTTACCGTCTTCTTTTCCCTGGCTGCCTTGAGGATTCTTTCTTTGTCGTTGATTTCAGACAGTTTCAATACAATGTGCCTTGGAGAAGGCCTGTTGGGATTGAGGTAATTAGGTGTCCTATTTGCTTCTTGGATTCGAGGATCCAGTTCTGTCCACAAATTTGGGAAATTCTCATCGACAATTTGTTTGAATATATTCTCTGTTCCCTTCTCTCTTTCTTCTCCTTCTGGTATGCCCATTATTCTTATGTTGCTCTTTCTGATGGAGTCAGAAAGTTCTTTCATTTTTTTTAAGTCTCAAGTCTCTTTCTTCTTCCATCTGTGTAATTTCCAGGTTTCTGTCTTCGATGTCACGGATTCTTTCCTCCATCCTGTCAACTCTACTACCTAAGCTGGTTATTTCATTCTTAATTTCTTCTACTGAGTTCGTAATCTCCAGAAATTCTATTTGGTTCTTTTTAAAAATGTCAATCTCTTTTGTAAAATGCTCATGTTGTTCTTTGATTGTGTTTTTGAGTTCGTTTAACTGCCTTTCTGTGCTTTCTTGCATCTCGTTGAGTTTTTTCAGAACTGCAATCTTGAATTGTCTGTCATTTAAGTCACATATTTCCATATCTTTAAGTTCCTTTTCTGGAGACTTTTCACTTTCTTTCTGAGCTGTCTTGTTGCCTTGGTTATTCATGGTAATTACTGATTTATTATTTCTCTTCCTAGACATCTACAGGAGTGGCTTCTGCAACAGGTTGATAGGAAGAGGTCTTTCTTTTGTTTTCCAGTACTTGTTGGTCGAATGTTTTATTTTCTCTCTGACTGCACCCTTTTTTTTCTCTCTCACACGGTAGTGCTATGTTTTCTCTGCACTATTCCAGCTTCTCACATAAAAGTGGGGGGATTCCCTGGGAGACAGGCTTCTCCTTTGTTAATAGTTCGCCTGTGTCACAGGGCGCAGTGTCTGTGTGGGTATGCGGAGAGCTTTTGAAGTTCCAAAACTCTTCCTGCACCAGATTCAGAGCCCGTATGTTTCAGCAGTTCTGTTTACTCCTGCAGGGATCCGCCCAGATAGGTGGGGCCAGGGGCGGGGTGAGTTGTGAGAGATGGCCCAGAGCAATGGCGGCCACCACCACCACAGCCGGTCCTGCTTCCACAGCTCCCTCCCCTTTGCTGGAACTAGTCAGGCTGCGAGTCTGTGTCACCAGTCCACAGTTCTCAGAACAGCAAATATTCTGTTATTTTGATCTGACACTGCTGCTGTTCCGCTTCCAGCATGGAGCAGGTGGGGGCAGGGCAAGCTCTGGGAGGGTAGGAAGGGGGCGGTTAGTCTCAGTGCCTAAGGCTTCCATTCTCAGCTTGGCAGTGAGGGCTTAAACCACCATTTTCAGCCTTTTTCCCTCAGTCTTTTCTCCAAGGTCTCTGCTGTGAGCGTTGTGTTCAGCCGTGTTATATATGCTGCCCCCTCAGCCTTGTGGGCCATAAGCGGAGCCCTAGCAGTCTGAGTTCTTCCCTCTCCCGCAGCTGTGGTAGTTCTGGGAAGCAGCGAGCTTGGAGCACTGAGCTAGGTCTGCGCCCTGTGCGCGCGGCTCCATCTCCACACTTCTCCCTTCCCTCCTCCCCCGCTCATGCGATTCGCCCACCTTTAGGTGAATTCAGAGTCCAGAGTGCTAACCATTACACGATGGAACCCCTTTAGGTGAATTCAGTAGTGGGCCTCTTCGTCTTGCCTGTCTGCTGTGCAGGGAGTCCTTTGTGGAGTTGTTGTTCGATTAGTTCTAAATTCCAAGGGAGCTCACCTCACGCCGCCATTTTAATGATGTGTCCCAAAAAATTTAAGAACAGGAAAAACAACACAGTTCATTTTACAAGACCACTATTACTGATTCCGAAACCAGACAAAGACATTACAAAAAAAAAAAAAGAAAGAAAGAAAGAAAATTATCCCTAATGAACGTAGATGTAAAAATCCTCAACAAAATATAAGTAAACTGAATTCAGCAATACATTAAAAAGATCATACACTCTGATAAAGTGGGATTTATTCCTGGGATGCAAAGTTGGTTCAATATGCACAAATCAGTTAACATGATTCACCACATTTCATAAATGAAATGAAAGATAAAAATCATATGATTATATGAATAGATGCAGAAAAAGCATTTGACAAAATCCAGTATCCATTTATGATAAAAACTTTTAGCATAGTGGTAATAGAGGGAACAATCCTCAATACAATAAAGGCCATATACAATAAACCCACAGCAAACATCATACTCAATGAGAAAAAGTTAAAATTGTTCTCCTTAAAATCAGGAACAAGGCAAGGATGCCCACTTTCACGACTTTTATTCAACATTGGAATTCCTATCCACAGCAATCAGACAAGAAAAATAAATAAAAGGCATCTAAATTAAAAAGGAAGAAGTAAAACTGTCATTATTTGCAGATGACATGATAGTATAAAGATAGTACAAAGAATTTTAAAGATTCCACCAAAAAACTATTAGAACTGATAAATTTAATTCTCTAAAGTAGCAGGGTACAAAAGTAATACTCAGGAATCGGTTGCATTTTTATACACCAATAATGAACTATCAGAAAGAGAAATTAAGGAAACAATCCCATTTATAATTGTATCAAAAGTAAATAAATAAGAAAGCATAGGCATTAAGCTCTCTGACATTGCTTTTAGAAATATTTCTTCTAATATATCTCCTTGGGCAAGGGAAACAAAAGAAAAAATAAACAAATTGGACTATATCAAAGTAAAAAAATTTTGCACAGTGAACAAAACCGCCAAATAACAAAAAGACAGCCTACTGAATGGGAGAAGATATTCACTAGTGATATATCTGATAAATGGTTAATAACCAAAATTTATAAAGAACTCATACAACTCAACACCAAAATAACAAACCCAATTTAAAAAATGGGCAGAAAACCTGAATAGACATTTCTCCAAAGAGGACATACAGATGGCCAATAGATATATGAAAAGATGGTCAATATCACTAACCATCAGAGAAATGCAAATTAAAACCACAATGAGCTATCACCTCACACTTGTCAAAATGGCTATTATTAATAAATCAACAAACAAGTGCTGGCAAGGATGCTGAGAAAAGGGGACCCTGTTGCACTGTTAGTGTGACTGCAAATTGGTGCAGCCACTATGGAAAATAGTATGGAGGTTCCTCAAAAAATTGAAAATGGAACTAACTTATGACCCAACAGTTCCACTCCTGGGTATTTATCCAAAGAAAGTCAAAAAGATATATGCCGGGGCCAGCCTGGTGGCTCAGGCGGTTAGAGCTCCATGTTCCTAACTCCGAAGGCTGCTGGTTCAATTTCCACATGGGCCAGTAGGCTCTCAACCACAAGGTTGCCAGTTTAATTCATTGAGTCCCACAAGGGATGGTGGTCTGCGCCCCCTGCAACTAAGATTGAACATGGCACCTTGAGCTGAGCTGCCTCCTGGCTTAGTTGGTTGGAGCACGTCCTCTCAACCACAAGGTTGCCAGTTCGATTCCTCGACTCCCACAAGGGATGGTGGGCTGCGCCCCCTACAACTAACAACAGCAACTGGACCTGGAGCTGAGCTGCACCCTCCACAACTAAGACTGAAAGGACAACTTGAAGCTGAACGGCACCCTCCACAACTAAGATTGAAAGGACAATACCTTGACTTGGAAAAAAGTCCTGGAAGTACACACTGTTCTCCAATAAAGTCCTGTTCCCTTTCCCCAATTAAATCTTTTAAAAAAGATATATGCACCCCTATATTTACTGCAGCGGTATTCACAATAGTCAAGATATGAAAGCAATCTAAGTGCCCATCAATAGGAGAATGGATAAAGAAGAGGTGGTACATATACACAGTGGAATATTACTCAACCATAAAAACAAATTAAATCTTATCATTTGGGACAACATGGATGGACCTAGAGGGTGTTATGCTAAGTGAAATCAGTCAAATTAGAAAGATAAATATCATATGATCTCACTTATGTGTGGAATCTAAAGAACAAAATAAGTGAACAAACAAAACAGAAACACTCACAGATACAGAGAAAAAAACTGACAGTTGCCAGAGGGGAGGGTTTGGAGAGCTGGGTGAAGGGATTAAGAAATACAAATTGGTAGTTACAAAATAGTCACAGGGATATAGAGTACAGCATAAAAAATATAGTCAATAGTATTGCAGAAATTATCTATAGTGCCCGGTGGGTACTAGACTAATTGGGGGATCACTGCATAAATTATATAAATGTCTAACCACTGTGCTATATACCCGAAACAAATATAAAAGTATTGAAAGTCAACTGTAACTGAAAAAAATAAATTAAAAAAGCTAGGGGTAACCCCTGAGAATTAGAGGATATATGGATTGTCTGAGTTACACCTGGTCATTAAGCTGGTGCATGCTCACCAATATCCTGAACCAAGAAATACCCAAGATCTGAGCCAGAAGTCCATCCTTACCACAGTTACTAAACAGTGGCTGGATGGACTATGAATTTCTATCATACAGCAATCTGGGGATGGTGGCGGCAACTCCCTTACTAAGCTAGTATTGGGATATTGTTTTGGAGTTTTTGTTTTGTTTTGTGTTTTTTTCCTAAAGACCTAGCCTACATTTTGTAATTTCAGTCTTTCCCATGATTTCATGAGCAATCCTTGTATAACTAGGTAAAGTGGATTCAGTTGTTTCCAACTAGGAGCCTTAACAAATAAAACAGCCTAACCCTTAACTTCCTTTTTCCGGTATTTTTTATTATGGTAAAACACACATAACATAAAATTTACCATCTTAACCATTTTTAAGTGTTCAATGGTATTAAATATATATGTTAATATTGAGCAAGCATCACCAATATCCACCTCCATATCTCTTGCAGCTTGTAAAACTCTATATACATTAAAAGATAACTGCCCATTGTCCCCTCCCCCCAGACACTATCAGTCACCATTCTACTTTCTGTCTCTATTATTCTGAAAACTTGAATAACTCATATAGGTGAAATCATATAGTGTTTGTCTTTTTGTGACTGGCTAATTTCATTCAGCATAATGTCTTCAAGATTAATCCATGTGTTGCAACATGTGTCAGAATTTTCTTTTTTTTTTTAAAGGTAAATAATATTTTATTGTATGTATATACCACATTTTTCTTATGCATTTATCTATTGATGAACAGTTGGGTTGCTTCCACATTTTAGCTATTGCAAATAAAGCTGCTATGAACATAGGTGTACAAATATTTCTTCAAGTTTCTGCTTTCAGTTCGTTTGAGAATATACCTAGAAGTGGAATTGCTGAATCATGTGGTAATTCTAACCCTGAATTTTTTACATGAGCTAAAACTCTATTAGTTAAGGCCTAATCATTAGACTTCTGATATAGGCAGAAGCCCCGGTTATATGGCTTCTATTATAAATAGGTAGCATGGAAACTATTAGATATTCACATGTAAAATTTTTTAAACTATGTACCAAAGAAAGGGAGAAGACGCCTCCCTTGATATGCTAATATTAGAGCACAGCTAATATTAGAACAAGTCCTATCCAGGCTTATTTTTCTCCACCAAGTTCACCATATTTCCATAATCCACTTTTAAAAACATTATAAAATATGACCTCTACCAAGCCATTTTAACTACACATGATACTTCCTGTGTTTTCTCACCCTTCTGCTTTTATTAGTTATAACATTTCTACAATTTCATGGTGTAAAATTTTCATATTCAGTTCCATAAGCATAATTCCCTAACAGTTGTTAGCATTAGTTGATTGTTTAAATGGATTCACTGCTCACCACGACTCTATTTATCTTGACTTCTAAACTCATATTTTGGTTGGCTGAAGTCTTTTCTCTGGTAATTTTTACAAGAATGTTTATGAAAACAATATTTCTTGATTTTCTTGTATGTTTGGAAATATTTTTCCTTGGTCTTTATTATTGCACAGTGGTAGAGCGGGACATAAAATATGATGATGTTCCTTTCCATTAAAACTTTGTAGATATTGCTACACAGTTGCTAGCATTGGATGTGATTCTGGAGAAGTTTGAATTCAGACAAACTGTTTTTCCTCCTTAAATATCACAATCTATTTTTTTCTTCCTTTGCCAAAGGATCACAGCAGTTCTGATATGATTACATCTAGTAATTTTTCTCAGGAAAGACTTGGAGCTGACCAATCAGGATCAGTTTTTCCTGTGACATGCTCTGCTTTCAATTCTTAAAATGTCTTCCACTATTCCAGGAAAATTATCTCTGAATGTGCTAGTGGATATTTTATTCTTGACTCAATATTAGTTTTATATCTGCTGATGTTTCAAAATTTTTCATATTTCCCTGCTAATTCTTCAAGACTCTTTTTCTACTTAATTTTGCTAATTTTTTATCAAATGTTTCCTATCCCTGGTTGTGTTTTTAGCTGTGTTTACAATTGTAGCTGCTTCCAAAATATATTATGTTTCTAAAATGGTTTTATTTTTCTCTTCCATTTTTGTTTTGGTGGTGGTTATAATTGTTTATGATTTTTATATTTACATTTTGATTAAATAATACATGAATAGTGTTCAAAATTTAGATTTCATGAGCTCTGTACCTCAGTACCCCAATTTAGTCCCTTTCCCTATAGACAATGAATGCTCTTCTGTATCTTCCTAGATATGCAAGCAATAAAAAATATTTATTATTTTCCCTTTTTACAAAATGGTGACAAACCCCATACATACTATTCTGAATTTTGATTTTTATAAACGTTTTAAGTATATCTTAGAGATATTTCCCTATTAATATATAAAGCACTTCTTTTCCTTTCTTTTCTTTTTTCTTTTCTTCTTTTACTTCTTTTTTTCCTTTTACAGTTGTATAGCATTCTTTTATATATAATTTATTCAGGCTCCTATAGGCAGACATTAAAGTTGTTTTTATTCTTTTGTTAATATAAACAATGCTATATTGAATAAATTGGTAGGTATGTTATTTCACACACATGCACATGTATTTATTTTTTAATACATTCTTAAAAATGTAAATACCTAAAAGGTATTTGCTTTAGTAATATGTGCAAATATAGCCAAGTAGTGATCAGTAAGATCTGTCCTAATTCACACTCCCACTAGTAACACAGCAATTTTCTCACACCCATGCTAACAGTGTGTTATGAAACATTTGCTCTTTGCCAATCTGATAGGTAAAAGATGGTATTTATTGTTGTGTTTATTTACATTTCTCCTATTGTAGGTGAGTTGAGTACCTAGCCACATATTTAAGAGCCATTTGTATGTCCTTTTCCTTGAACTCTTCTTTATATCCTTAACCCAGTTTTATTGGGTCATTGATTTTTACATTCTGTACATGTTATAGAAATTCCAAATTACAACAAGTTTTGTACAAGTTTCTAGTTCATCTTCTAACTTGATTAATGGTGATTTTTTTTTTCTAAGCATAATGTTTATGCAAAATTATCTTTCAATCTTTATCTTTTTATGATTATTGAAATATATATCTTACCTAAATACTCTTGCCACTCCAACATTATTATAATTTCCTTCCATATAGCTATCAGTTTTTTCAAATACAATTTATTCAATAATAATAATTCAATAATTTATTCAATTTGTCCATCTTATCTCCACTGATTTGAGATGCTACCTATGTGCACTGAACTGTTTCTGGAGTTTTATTTCTGTTCCATTGATCTATCCACCAATATGTGGTTTTTTTGCCATTACCATACTGTTTTAATCTATGTAACTATATTTTATTATTTTATTGAAAATTTTAATCTGCTTATTTATTTTTCCCATATTAACTAAAGATTCAGTTTGTCTAGATTCCTGCAAAATCATCTTGGCATTTTATTGCTATTTGGCAATACGTTTACTTAAAGAAAATAGATGTATATTATATTGACCCTTTCTATCCAAAAATATTATGAAGTTCTCTATGTTTAAATCCCTGCATCACTCAGTAATGTATTAGAGTTTTCTCTATAGTGATGTTGCACATTTCTCAAAGTTATTCCTAAGTAGAGAAATGTCTGCCTAATGATGATTACTAAGATAACCCAACAGAGACTTCAGTAGCCACACTCAACAGAGAATACAGAATTTACAGAGTTAGGTCAGTTGAGGTATTCAGAAAACAAACAGTAACAACAAAACTAACCACAAGGAGGGAGGATGATTTTATCTCCATAGTTAAACATAAAATCATTCTAAATATCGACTTCTTAGCAAAAATGTGAAACATGCAAAGCAAGTATGGCCCATAAGCAGGAAAGAGAAAATTAACAGTCAATAAAAAGTGTCTCTGAGCAAGCTGTACTAGACTAAGTTGGACCTAGTAGACTAAGATTTAAATCAAGTATTTTAAATATTTTTAGAAAGCAAAGAACTAAAGGACACTAGATCTAAAGAACAAAGAATGGTATCAGAACAATGTATCATGAAATATAGAATATTGAAAAATAAAATTTATATTCCAATAATGATGATTAAAAACAAAAAAGAATTAACACCCATAGTAAACAAATAGAAAAATGGCATATGTAAATCATACCTTATCAATTAAGTTAAATATGAATGGATTAACTATTACCATCTAAAGGCAAATATTGGCAAAATAGACAAAAGCATGATTCAACTATATTCTGTCTTTGGAAGATGTAATTCAAATTCCAAGATATATACTTTAGATTCAAATACACACACACAAAAAGATTGAAAATAAAAAGATGTAAAAATATATATGATGCAAACAGTAACCAAAAATTATCTGGAGTGCCTTTATGAATGTCAGATAACATAGATGTTAAGACAAAATGATGACTAGAAATAAAGAAGAACATCGTATAATGACAAAAAGTTCAATACATCAGGACATATGACAATCATAAATATATATTCATTTAACAACAGAGTCCTAAAATACATGAATTGAAAATTGACAAACTGAAGGGACAAATAGGCAATGCAACAATAATATTTTAAGGCTTCAATAGCTCACTTTCAATAATATATGAAACAACTAGATAGAGGATCAATAGTAAGACTTGAACAACACTATAAACCACCTAATTCTAATAGACATCTATAGAACATTCCATCTAAAAATAGCAGAATACATATTCTTTATCAGGGCAAATAGATTATTCTCCAAGATAGATTATAAGACTTAATAAATGTACAAGGATTTAAATCATACAAAGATATACTTTAATCAAAATGACATAAAATTAGAAATGAAAGGAAGAAATTTAAGAAATTCACACATGTGAAAATTGAGCAATACACCATAATAACCAATTGGTCAAATAAGAAATTACAAAAGAAATTAGAAAATACTTTAAGATTAATAAAAGTGAAGACACAACAGAACAAAATGTACGAGATGTAGCTAAGCATTGCTTAGAGATAAATTCGGAGAGCAAACTAGATCCAAATAAAACCAAAGAAAGGAAATAATAAATATTATAGGAGAAATAAATTAAACTGAAAACAGAAAAACAAAGAAAATCAATAAAATCAAATATTTGTGCTTTGAAAAGATCAATCAACAAAAATAAAAACTTTTAGGTAAACTGGCTGAGAAAAAAAAAAAGAGAAGAATCAAATTACAAAGATCAGGAATGAAAGGGAGGGCATTACTATTGACCACAGAGAAATAACAAAGACTATAAGATAACACTATGAACAATTATATGCCAACAAATGAGATAACCTAGATGAAATAGACAAATTCTTAGAAAGATACAAACTGCTGAAAATGACTCAAGAATAAATTAAAAATATGAATACAACTATAATAAGAAGCTGAATTGAATCAGTAATCTAACCACCCCCACCCCACCACCCACACACACACACACACACACACACACACACACACACACAATCCTAGGACCAGATGGTTTCAGTGGTGAATTCTACCAAATACTTAAGGAAAAATTAACACCAATTTTTCACACACACAAAAAAAATCCCTTCCCAAAAATAAAAGAGACGGGAACACTTCCCAACTCATTATATGAAGCCATTATTACCCTGATTCCAAAACCAAAGGCGTCACAAGAAAACTACAGACCAATGTATCTTATGAATATAGACACAGAAATCCTTAATGAAATACTACCAAGTTGAATTCGAAACACATAAAAAGGATTTTACTCTATGAAATGAAATTTTTCTCAGGCATGCAAGATTGGTTCAGCATATGAAAAATACAGTTCAGCACATTAATCAACATAATATACCATATTAATAGGATAAAGGACAAAAAATACATGATTGATAAGATGGCAATAATCACCAATAGGGATTCAACGCAATGTCTATCAAAACGTAGCTGCCATTTTTGTATAAATGGATAAGCTGATCTTAAAATTTATATGTAAATGCAAGGGACCCAGAACAGCCCATACTGTCTTGAAAAGAAGAACTAAGTTGGAGGACTCACACTTCCTGATTTCAAAACTTACTATACTTCAACAGTAATTGAGATAGTATTACACTGGAATATGAATCAAAGGAATAGAATAGAAAGTATAGAGGGGAAAAAAAACACCTTTATATTCATGGTCAAATTGATTTTTGACAGGGGTACCAAGACAATTCAATGAGGGAAAGAATAGTCTTTTCAACAAATGGTGCTGGAAATAATGGATACCCAAATGCAAAATAATGAAGCTGGACCCCTACCTCATATTATACATACATATTAACTCAAAATGAATCAAAGCTCTAAATGTGTATAACTAAAAGTATATAGCTAAAAGTATATAATTCTTTAAAAAGCAGAGGCATAAATCTTTGTAATTTTGGATTAAACAATGATTTCTTAGATATGATACCAAAACCAAAAGTAACAAAAAATTTGATAAATTGGACTTTATGAATATTAAAAACTTTATAAATCAAAGGGCACCATCAGGCAAGTGAAAAGACAGCCCACAGAAGAGTAGACAATATTTGCAAATCATGTATCCGATAAATGAAGAGTACCTAAAATATACAAAAAACTCTTACAACTCAATAATAAAAAGAGAACACAATTTTTTAAATGGCCAAGGTGTTTGAATAGATATTTCACTAAAGAATATATATATGTATATGTAAAATGAGGAAAACAAAAATGAAAAACACAAGATACTGCTTCACACCCTCAAGGATGGCTGTAATTTATACGATGGATAATAACAAGTGTTGATGAGGTGAGGATGCAAAGAAATTGGAACTCTCATTCTTTGCTGGTGGGAACATAAAATGGCATAGATGCTTTGGATAATAGTTTGGCAGTTTCTCAAAAGCTAAACATAGAGTTACAGTAAAACCCAGGAAATCTACACCTATATGCATACACAAGGTAATTGAAAATATCTCCTTGCAAAAACCTCTACTCAAATGTTCATAGTAGCACTATTCATAATAACAAATAACAAGAAACAGCCTAAATGTCTATTGATGGATGAATAGATAGATAAAAGTTGGCATATTCATATAATAGAACATAATTTATCTACAAAAATGAATGAAAAACTGCACATGCTACAACATGGATGAGCCTTGAAAACATAATGCTAAGTGAAATAATAACGAAAACATAAAGGCCACATATTATATGATGTCATTTACATAAATGTAAAGAATTGGCAAATCCATAGAAATACAAAATAGACTAGAGGTTGAGGAGAATGGTGTGTGCCTGCTAATGGGTACAGGTTTCTTTTTTGTGGGAGAAAACAAGTCTAGAAGTTATTAGTGGTGATGGTAACACAATTTTGTGAATATAGCAAAACCATTCAATTGTACACATTAAAAAGGTAAAATTTTTGGTGCATGAATTATATCACAATAAAAAATAATTAAAAAGTAAAAGTGTCTATGAGAAGAATTTTGCATTCTCCCATCTTGGTCCAAGGTCTTCGGTAGCAGCCATCTTGTAATGTCATTTTTTTTTCTCTTACACTAGTCCACATTTTACTAAAGTTACCTATCCTTCTTCAAATGTTTTGAATCAGGATTTTATATATTCCATTATTTCAATGAATAAAGAGCTTCCATTTTGTTTCGTACTCTTTTTGTCATTTTTCTATTAATTTTTGAGGAAAAGTGAAAAATAATATATGATTATCTTGTCTCAAATTCTGACAAATGTCTGAACTCTTTTTGTTTTCTAATATTCTAAAGCATCAGTTCTCAAAAGCTTTTGATCTCAGGGGACCATTTTGTGATCTTAAAAATTGTTGAGGACCTCAAAGAGTTTTTGTTTACGTGTATTATATGCTACGTACACCATAGCAGAAATTAAAACAGAATGTACATTTCTATACATTAAAATTAAAACATTTTAAAATTTATTAATTTGTTTTAAAATAACTCTAAAAACATATTACCTGTCAACATATTTTTATAAAAATATTTTTAAAAACAAAAATATTGAGAAAAGTGACAATGTTTTACCTTTCTACAAATATCTTAAATGTCTTACAGAACAGAAGACAGCTAGATTCTCATCTACTCCTGCATTCCAAGTGTCTTGTCAAGCCACTGGAAAACTCCAATAACCATTTAGGAGAAAAATGAGTGAAAAAGTAAATAACACCTTAGTGTTATTACGAAAATAGTTTTGACAACATCGACTCCCAAAATGGTCTTGAGGACCTCTAGAAGTCCTCAGACCACACTTGGGGAAATGGTTCTAAATTTTGTTTATTATACCATACACTTCTTTTCAAGGCTATCAAGTTCCACTCTTGAAATTCAGCATCTATGCCTTTCCCTTCTGAGTCCTATCTGCTTGGACACATCTCATGTTCTTCCTATCTGCTTAGACACATCACAAAAGTAGGAAAAATGTCCCCCAAGAGTAAAATTACCACTGTGCAATCAATCCTGCTAGAAGACATACTGTGACCTCTGCAACCACTATGTCAGAAATAAATTTGGCATAACAGGAACCTGAGTTGCCTTGGGGAATATCTCCCAAGGAGAAGAGACATCCTTTCCCATTGCTGGGCTTCAGCCCTCACCAGCTCCTGGGGTAATATGCCACGCTGTCTGATACGTTTCTTGAGTAAATTCTCTGTTCTAATGTTTTGAGTCTATCCCACCACTATTTGCTGCTCCCCATCCAAGAAGCCTCCACTCTGCCCAAAAGAAAAAGAAACAAACAACTTTTCCAAACATTTCTTCACTACAAGATCATTTTGCTCATTGCACCTCTTTCCAGGTGAAATTCATTTGATCGCAAATACTTTAGGTTTGCATGCCTTGACCACATCCTTTCAGGAAGTAATGGAGGGTGAGGGAAGAGAGACTAGCATGTGCTGCTACTGTGCTATTTTTCCCTTGGCTATTAGAATGCAAGCTTACAGCTAATGGTGCTGTGTCTCAGCACCTAGGACAGCATCTTGCACATGGCAAGCCCTCTTTGGATGTTCATTGAATGACTAAGTGAATGAATGACAGTCTCTCAGCATCAAAATTGGGCCTACCGTTCCATTAAAACGGCACCGCTTCCTGGCTTTTCTGTCTACCTTTGCCCACATTGGTCCAACATGCTCTTTTCCCGTATTAGTTGTTACTAAAAGCAATATGATAATGATTGAAATAGAATATAGATTTCTATAGTGGAAAGAAGGTACTTTTATAGCAATTCATGGAAATAATACCTCCATTCCATGAAAATAAATTCTAACAATGCGGATAGCAGTCATTGCAAATGGCAAAGATAATCTGGACAGGAAAGTTATTTCTTGTACCTCATAAATCATATAGAGAAAAAACATCTAGTCTACCTCTGGATAAAACTGTCACAGCTAAATCCTATGCCTGGGAAATCTGATAGTGTTTCCTTTTCAGTTACATTTTTCTCCTAACTCTTTTGTGGAATGTATGTCAGGGGTTCTGCAGTGACATTTCTCTTTAAATATTATCTTTCCCTGTTTTACTTTTTCTACTAGGACATCCTCACCATATGGGTACTGCTCTTTACTATGCCAGGCCTAATGTACACAATTTATTTTCATAAATCAGAGATTTTATTTGTCTTGTCATGGAATATTTTAGGTGCTGTGTAGCCCAAAGTCTACCAGGATTGTCTTTTGGTCTATTTATTTACAAAAGGAAATAAACAATGGCAACTTAAATTTATACTTAGTATACATGGGCGCACACATGCTTGATTTTGATAACTGTTATGTTTATATTTGGAAGCAATGAAATATAGTGGAAATAGTTATGAGACCTTAATTTGGAGGTCTGAGTTTCATCTTGGGTCTATGTCTTCCCAGCTCTGCAAACTTAAGCAATATATTCAGCACCACTCATTTTTTATTTACTTATTTGTGAAGTAGATATAATACTAGCACAATCTCACAGTAACATTGAGAGGTATGAAAGAAATAGCAAATATACTATGTCATATAAAGTATAAAGCATCTAAGGCTATGAGCTGGTGTTATCTATCCCATACCATAGTACAGTTATTTTTTACCTTATTTCTGCTGTACCATTAGATATGGATGATGTTCACATACATAGTACACACCCATGTTTAGGCTTAAGGATTAGGCAGAACTGCATGTGAATCCTTGTTCTATCAAACATTTATCTAAATTTTTACTTCATTTAATTTCATCTAAAGCATTGAGAAGAAAATAATACTTAATTCATAAATTTTGGTGAGAAAAAAATGCATAATGCAGATAAACATAGTGACTGGCACAAATAATGGCCAATAGATGTTTTATTACTATCCTAATTCCAAACACTCTGCTTGTAACTCCACCCCTTCTCCTTATGACAAAATAAAACACATCATAATAAAAGAGGAACTGATAATTTTTTGGTATACCATTAAATCCACCTTGATTTAATCTTTATTGAGTCAGTCCCAAATTTGGCTATTAGCTATTTTTTAAACATATCACTGCCAACACATCTTTTGATCAACTTCTATAAACTGACTGTGAGCAGTGAGTGGTCTCCAAGTTCTATGTCCCTGACTAATAAAAAGCAATGGAATTATTGAAATGTGTTCTACCTTTTATATGTAAACTAAATAATAAAAATAACACTATTATTAAATGGGAGTTCACCTTTTATACGTAAACTAAATGTGTTCTACCTTTTATATGTAACCTAAAATGTGTTCTACCTTTTGTACATAAACTAAATAATAAAAATAACACTATTATTAAATGGGAGTTCACCACATATTTTAACATTTAGCATGGTTAAATGTTAAAATATCAAAAGGCTTGGAAGCAATACCTTGCAGAAAGTTATCAAATGACTAGAACCATAGCCAATTAATTTACATTATCAGAATCCTAACACAGCTATAAGGAGGGGAAATACTTAATCAGTATTGCTTGATGATGGTTTGATGGGAAAATGTGAAGAGAAAACAAAATTAGAAACCTGAAAATTAGAGGTGATGAATTTTGACCTAGATGTCCTTTCTGGTAAGCATTATGCTTCTCTACAATTTTGAATTCTTTTTTTTTGTTTGTTTGTTTAATTGGGAATATTGGAGAACAGTGTGTTTCTCCAGGGCCCATCAGCTCCAAGTCATTGTCCTTCATCCTAATTGTGGAAGGCGCAGCTCACTGGCCCTTGTGGGACTCGAACCAGCAACCCTGTTGTTCAGAGCTCGCGCTGTAACCAACTGAGCCATCCAGCTGCCCTAAAATTTTGAATTCTTGATTGAAACAGCCTCCACTAAACTCATCCTGGTTAGAATTATGATTATGTTGTCAAGGTGCTGCTAATGGATCAGTGGACAGATGCTTACTTAGCTGAATACTCATTTTCATGATAGGAGATTATGATACATATGAGATAGACAGAAACCAGTCTGAAGATACCATAGATGATTGTAAAGTCAGCAATATATTATTACATATACACAAACATGTTTGAATACAGTAAAAAGTAAAATGAGGAAAATCAAGGAACGTGTTATAAGGCAATTTTTCATTATGACTAAATAACTATTTTGATTAAATTTTTCTTTTTTTATAATAAATTTTTGTACGACAATGAGTAATATTAAAAATAATCTCTCTCTCTCTCTCTCTCTCTCTCTCTCTCTCTCTCTCTCTCTCCATATTTATAGAACTAAAAGTTTTCCTTTTTCTCTTCATTTCTTTTTTGCCATTCTTACTTTGTTTCACTTACCTCCATAACAAAGAGTCTAATGAAAAAGTGTAGAGAGAAAGGTAATACAGCATAAATAGAAAGGTTGCAGGGTTAACTCAAGGCTGAAAACAGGAAGATCAGAGCTTGGCCTATTGACTGCTGTATGTGTTGTCACAGCATGGCTGTTACTGGTTGAGTATAATAAATGCAAATATCTAAGATATTACAGTAAGTCAAGGACTAATACTCAACAGCATTATGTGATTAAATTCTGATATGCATAGAAAAGAAAAATAATCAGTCCAGAGATTAGAGAAATGTCAATGTTAGAATCTCTTCATCGTACGTGGAAATTAAACTAGATTTTATAGGAATGGAGTACATTTAAAAAAAGTAGAGAAAATGAAAGTGGGAATTCTAAGCAGGAAGAATTCTAACCATGGGGAAAGGCATGGAGATCTGAATTATTAGCATGATATGTTCCTAAGACTCTGAGGAGAAACCATGTATGAGAATATCCTGGGCATTTTATTGGAAGTGGAAGATAAAGCTAGGAATGGAAGATAAGTTATGAATAGCTGGTTAGAGCTGAATTACTTATTCTCAAATATTCCAATATGAGCACTTATACTTTGTTTTGTAAACATATAAAGGTAATTAATGATAATTTATGCAAGTTGAATTAGTGTGGAAACTAGAGGAGTCAATTACAAAATACCTGTACAATAAAGATGTGAGATAACAAAAATCTCGAATGTAGTGATGGCAGTGGTATAGGATGAGAAAGATAGAAGTGAAAATTTTAAAGAAGCTGCAGGATGTAGTAACAGATGATACATAGAAAGTGAATAAATACAAAGATTCAAAAATAACTTCAAAACTGAGAGCCTGACTATTTGGTAATATTATAGTATTGCCTTTCGTGGACCCTAGCAAAAAGGAAACCAGTTATCAATTTTGATAAAGAAAGAAAGAAATTTATGTGGAATTGACCAATGTACAACTGGAATCTAACAATATATCTGAGTGAGAGATCACAGATTAAGTTTCATCTTTGGGAGATAATATCATAAAGGTAAATATTATATTTGCATGAATGATAGGTTCTTTAAGAACAGTTGAGAATTTTACTTCTAACCATAATGGATTAACAGGGACCAAATTTATGCTCCTATCCTAAACAACTTAAAAATATGAAAAAAGTATTTTGATATTTCATAGCACATAATTCAAAATTATGATCCCTGAAAGAAAGGAAACACATGAGGTGAGCCCTACAAGTGCCCTCACATTTCTGCCTACAGTTCAGAGAAGCCAAAGTGACTAACATCTATAGGGCAGAATATCAGAGAGGTAGGACATAGTGCTCGAGGGACTACAAAGGGAGGCTCTCAAGTATTTGTCTGAGTACTGATCATCACATACTGGAGCAGAAACTACCAAAGGCTGAAGAAAAAGCTATTGGAAATTAGTAAACTAAACAACTCCCAGAGCTCACACAAAATTGAGAATGGTTGATATTCCCACCAACTAACACAGAAAGGCACAGAAGACTGGGTAGAGTTCTTGGAACTTAGTAGCGTCCTTAGATTATTAGGATATTGGTCTTAGACTAAAGGCTGCTCTAGATTTCACCCTACTTACCTCTTAGAAAGTTTCCAATGAAGTCTAAACCTGTCTAGTTGATTCCAAGTAAATGTACACCAGAAAAACTCCAAAACAACAAACAAACATCCAGTATTCATCAACATAATATTCACAATACTTGATACCCAATCAAAAATTGCAAAATCTGAAAAAAAGCAGAAAAATAATGCCCCAAATCCAGTAGAAAAAAATCAACAGAAACAGACACTGATGTAATATGGTTAATAAAATTAACAGACCAGGAATTTAAAATAACTCTTATATGCATATATATGCTCTATATATTAATGAAGATAGAGGAAAGCATGAAGTCATAGGTGAAAAGTGGAAGAGATTTTTAAAAACAAACCCTATGCATGTGGGGTGTGGGGTAGCAGGTATATGGGAAACTCTGTACCTTGTGCTCAATATTTCTGTGAACATCAAATTGCTCTAAAAATAGTCTATTAAAACAAAATAAGTAAAAACAAACCCCAAACTTCCAAAGGTGAAAAATACAACATCTGACATAAAAAAGACACAAAATGGGATTAAGAGTAGATTAAATATTATAGAAAAAATGATTAGCAATTTAAAGATTTAGCAATAGAAACTATCTAAAACAAGTCAAAAAAAAATAAAGAAAGGCTTCACAAAAAAGAGAGCTTCAGCAATTTGATGTTTAATATCAAGGAAATGAACATACACATATTGGAGTACCACAAAAAAAGAGGATTTACTGAAATATATTTTAAGAACTATTGGCCAAAAAAATTCCAAATTTGATGAAAACTAAACTATACCAATCCACAAATTCAATAAGATCAATGAACACCAAGAAGAATTATTAAAAAAAAACCACACCAAGGGATTTATAATCAAATTGCTATAACCAGTAATAAAGAGAAAATTTTAACAGCAGCCAGAGAAGAAAAGACACATTATATACAGAGGAACGAGTACAATAAAGAAAGCCAATTTCTTATCAAAAGTAACGATAGCCAGGAGATAATGAAGTGATAACATTAAAACTGTCCAAGAAAGAAAAAACAAAGCTGTCAACCTAGAATTCTACATCCAGCAAAAAATATCATTCAAAAGTTAAAACTGAAATGAATTTTTTTTAGACAAAAAAAAGGTAGAGAATTAATTACCAAAAGACCAGCCGTAAAGGTGTATTAAATAAAGTTTTCCAGGCAGAAGTATAACTAGTAAGCCAACAATGGAGATAAAAGAGACTCATAAAGGATAATCCAAAATAAGGCATTAATTTTAAAAGGGAGAAAAAGACAAATAAAAAATGAAATAAAACAAATAGCAAGGTTGTTTAAATCCAATCATATTGATAAATACATTAAATGAAAATAGTCAAAATGCTTCCACTAAAAGGAAAATATGTCAGATAGGATGTAAAAGCAAGACCCATCTACATGCTATGTACAATAAATACTTTCAAAACATATAGCTCATATAGGACTTATAGCTAGTATATATAAAGAACTCATATAACTCAATAATAATAAGATAAACACTTCAATTAGAGAATGGATAAAAGATATTTAAACAGATACTTCTCAAAAAAAAAAGTTAAAAATAAACACATGAGCTGATGCTCAATATCAGTCACCATTAGGAAAAATACAAATTTCAGTCACCATTAGGAAAAATACAAATTTCATGAGATACCAGTAGAAACCCACTAGCATGGCTAGAGTTGGTGATATAGAATAACTGAAACTCACACATTGCTGGTGAGAATGAAAAAAAGCACATCCACTTTGGAAAAGATTTTGGCAGTTTCGTGTGATTTAAATATATACTTACGATATGTACTGACAGTACCTCTTCTATGTATTTATCCAAGAGAAATGAAAATATATTTCTTAGTCATTCAGAACAGCATTATTCATAGTAGGTCAAAACTGTGAATACTCCAATGTCCATCAACAAGTGAATAAATAAACAATTTTGCTATATCACAAAACTGAATACTACTTATCAAAAATTTACTACTCAGGAACACATGACTAATACATCCACAACATGGAGGGATATCTAAAACATTATGCTAATTTAAAGGAGCCAGACCTAAAACACTAAGTGCTGTATGATTAAGTTTATAAGAAATTCTTTAAGAGGTAAAACTCTAAACACAGAAAACTGATTAGTGTTTACAAGTTGTTAAGTTTGTGGAAAGGCGATTAAGTGTAAGGAGGCAGAAGGAACTTCTTGGAGTAACGGAAATATTCTATACCATGATAGTGGCGATGGTTGCATGCTATACCCATTTAAGCCTACGTTACACACTTAAAATTGGTATGTTATATTGTGCATGAACTATGCCTCAATAAAGGACAAAGTGAGAGAGATTGAGAGAGAGAGAGAGAGAGAGAGAGAGAGAGAGAGAGAGAGAGAGAACGCCAAGGACCATGTCTCAATGGATGTCCACAGATAAAAGTGCATAGGAGAATGGGGACGATAGCTCACCAAAGAGAAAAGAGGGATCAAAGATGCAGAAAGAAAAAGAGAAATCCACTTAAGTCAAAGATGAGATAATCTAAAATATTTATTCTTAAGATGTACCACACCACCTACTAAGGGTTATTTTAGAAATTTTTGGCTGAAAACATACTGGAGGATACCATTACGTTGTGTGTGGTAGTAAGAGTTGGGGGAGGGGAAATCCTAGCCATCACAATATATAAGATAGTCCCACATAATGATAGTCCCACATAATCTTGCATGAAACAAACTTTTGAATGACTCATGGACATTCATATATATTTAAAAAAGTGTTTAAAATTATTTGTCGAGGACCTAACTTATTTCATAAAATCATGAAGTTTTATGCATATTTTAAATACAATAACTTTTTTTTTTTTAGAAATGCAACTATTGTGTTGTTATTTTGCTTGATTTGAACCTTTATCAAACTTGTTCATCAGTTCAAAAATCATATTTTTGATGGCAGTGCTCATAATATTTAAGGGTCTTCTAAGATTGAGAATGATTATTCTGGAAGAAGTTATTGTTAGAAGAGTTGAATTTCAAAAAGGCATCAAGAAGAATAAGGACTTAGTAGATTGCTGCAACAAGTTTTGTCAATTTGAAGTTAATCAAAAATTTAAAGAATGAACAGGCAGCAAGAAATGGAGGCAGATAATGTATAGAATATGGACTTGAAAGTTTGGGCAGTAAAAAAGAGGTGATAAACAGAATCATTAGAGTACACAATAGAATCAAATAAAGAATTACCAAGTTGAGTGAACTTGTGTATCCTTGAAAACAAATGGAAAGACATCCACAGAAAGTGAGAAAGTAGAAATGAAAAAAAGTCAGAGAAAGTACCAGATAATCATTAAGAACAAGATCCATCGTGAGCTAATGGAAATGGGAGAAGCTCTTCCAGCTGAAGCATTAGCTTTGAGCTGATAAGCAGGACCCGGCAGGCTATCGGTGTAGAGACAGAGAAGATGGCCCTCTATGTGATCTGAGTATTGGTGCTTCCAAAATTCCTTAGTCATTTTCAACGGTGCTTGATACCGCACAATCATAAATGTGTTGCTTTGGCATGTGAATTCTTTATCCTATTGAAAATATTGAAAACTTATGTACTGAGAGACATAACATACTAATGAGATTTAAAGATTTTTACAATTTCATGTTTCTTAGGCTCTTTGAATTCAGATTTTCATTGAGGAATATAGTGGCGGTGTACAGACCTGGGGCTCTGAGACAGAATGAGAGAAACCTTGAAGGCTAAGAACACAAGCCCTAAAGTCAACCCTCAGTGACTCTACAAATTAGTGTGGGAAAGCCAGTGAGCGACAGCTCTTCTGACATTGGACAGGGCAGTGAGGGAGTAAGGAGCGGGGTGGGGGAATTAGAAGTAGTTATGGAGGTGAAAAGGAGGTATCGTATGTCAGATGATGGCAGTGGTCTCATTAAGATATAGGAGGAGATCATTTGCCAATTGCATTGAGGACTTGGAAAGAGAGGATGCCTGGAACGGCTCCTGGGAGTCTCAGAAAGAGTTGACTAGCACCGTCAGTGAGCAGACGTGACGGCTCTAATTGGAGCCCCTGATGTTGCAGATGGCTGGAGCTACACGGGTCTCCATGTTCTTTAAGGTTTCCTCAATAAAGCAAAAAGAAAAGCAAAGAGTAGGGTGTGCGAGATGTGCTGAGCACCGCAGAAATTTGGTAGGTCCTACGAGTTAACAGTGAACGTTGAAGATCGAAGTAGAGGTGAGAAGAGCAGAGGGGGCTGCCAGAAAGAACACAGGGCTGGGCTTCCAAAGATAAACTGTGGTCTCTTGTCTGAAAAAGAATAACTGATTTGGCCTTAGACCTGCCCCACAAAGGTTCTTATAGAAATAAAGCTTTATTACTGATTTGCCCGTGAATTGTTTTCAGGTGAGGAAATCTAAATAGAGAAGAGGGCTGCTTATTCAGTTGAAACAGAAACAGATAAAGGCCTGGAAGTTTCAGGAAGGACAGATGGAGAATTCGCTTAGCAAAGGGGAAAGGGAGAGATGCCAGGTTGATTGCTCCTTCAGAGTTTCTCGCTTTCATTCTTTTGCCAGGCAGGTCGGGGAGGTGGTTAAGAGTTAATAGTTCGGGAGTTTAAATTTCTGCTCTGGCTCTTCCTAACAAAGTGACTCTGGGCAAGTATCTCTCTGGTCTTGAGCTCCCTTGTCCATTAAGTGGAGGTGATAATAATACAACTGTATATACACTGTGTGTTACATGGTGTAGCACATGTAATAAATCTACAAGGGCTTGGCACTCCCAACATAATCACTCCCTTTCTCCATTCTGTTTTTAAAAATGTTAGCTCAAAATTTATTTTTTCTGACTTCTTGTTTATGCTCCCATATTTAGCCATTAAACAAAGTGCTCTATTGCCTTTGTTCCTGAGAGTGTGTGTGTGTGTGTGTGTGTGTGTGTGTGTGTGTGTGTCTACCTACTTACCTCCTTATCCAGACATCAAGCTTTTGGAAAGTAGGAAGATAGGTGTTAGATTCCTTCTGTATCCCTTTTAACTTCTAGAACATACTATAGCATTCAACATACTTGTTAAATACATGAGGTTGCACACCCTAGATAGAAAACTTCCCTGTGCTCCATATCAATTCCACAGCTTAGAAAGAAAGAAACAGGTGTAGAATAATTTAGCTAGGGTTTGGGTGTTTTTGTTTGTTTCCAGTTGGTCTGTGACTATACATAGATTCAATCATAATGAAGCTGACAGAGGAGAGATGACATTTTGGAAACAGAAAAGGAATTTTGGATATTACAGCCCAACATTTGTCACCTCCCTGGCTGATAGCAGCACACGTTTGTTCGTTCCCTTTGGCTAAATTTGGATCAAATGCTGGCTGAGTGCACTAAGCAAGCCAGAACTGCATTGTACCTCTATTTTTGTGACATATGAGCTCCCTGCTTTAATCTCCCCTCTACTGTATAAAAGAGGATCTGAGGCTGTTAGACTTCAATCCGGTGATTCATGCAGCTGGCACACAATAGATTCCACCTCTCTCCTCACTGCTGCACAATATCAAGCTAAACAAAATGTCTTAGAAAGCTTCAGTACATGTAGTTAGCCTGTCACAGATCCCCCTCCCACACACACACACTCCTTTTTTTCTTCCACTGAGCAAAAGAGTCCGAATGCCCAGCACCTGCCTTTTTACTGACATTTCCACAAAGGTAAAGGAATGAACCTTTTGTCAATTCCAACCAAACGATCTGTTTTGAAACAATGAGATGAAAAGCCTGGGCCCCTCTCTTGCTACTGGATTACAGTGCAGAGGCTTAAACTAAAGGACACTGATGTTATTGATTTAATGAGGGATGGAGACTTTTGCAGGAGCAGTCCTCACAGCACAGGAACCAGTCTTGTTGGCAGGTACCTCCACTGAGGCACTCCTCTTCCATTTGTTTGGTGCTTGTTTATGGGTTTGGCTGTGATGAGGACCCACAGAGTGCCTTCCTGTGCTGCAGGAAGCAGTCACATGCCTGCAGTGGTTTCAGTGTGTATCTCCAGACAGGGAGCCGGGAGCAGAGGCAGCAAAGTACTGCAGGATAAAGAGCTGCAGAAAGAGGTGACAGGGGAAAGCACATCTTTGGGGGGAAAAAAGAGTCAAATAAAATGGACTGAAAAAGAAATAGCACTTCAAGCTGCAAAAGAGATTGTGCGCCAAACCTATTATTTCTCAGCAGAGCCTATTTCAGCTAGGTTTCTAAACATCCTCTCCCCCTCCACACCATTCTTTCCCCACCCCCAACTCTACCCCCTCCTCCTCCTCCATTACCCAAGTTTGAATAGTGAGGAGACGAAGGGGGTTCAGGCAGGATGTTTTGTTGTGGAAGGGTCCAGGCACAGCTAGATAATCTTCTTGCTTTTGTTCTCTTCTTCTTTGGGACTTCTTGTGATATTATTATTGACATTTTCATATGGAAATGTTTGTATTATATGTTTCTTCTTTTATATTTGCCCTATTTTTTCCATACAGTCTGATTTCATTATCCACTGCACCGTGTGAAACGGACACTGCCAGTCCCCCACTGACCAAATTTAAGCAGTGATTCACTTTTAATACTGAAATGGACTGCATGTTTGTTACTCGACATGTGTATAGCCAGGATTCCTGTTAATACGAGCATATGTCTCTATCCACGGTGTACATCTATTTTAATGTATTTGTATAGTCCACCCATAGATTAAACACCCTCAATTCCCTCTGGTGTGACTGTCTCTCTGATTGCTCGCTTAAAGAGAAACAATTCCTAAGAGCATATGGTTTCCAAAACACAGCCCTTCCCCCTCCTTTTCAGTTTCCACAAAATGAGCGGCTACCCCTCCCCCTACAGTTTCTCTGCTCTCTGCTGCAATCGAGTCTGAAACCAGGGGGCAAAATCATTAGTTCCCAATTACCTTAAGCCCTGGAAGATAACCTCTCTCAAAGGCTGTTGGTAAAATACACACACGGTTCCAATGTCTAGACAGTTATGAAATATAGGTGTAGGGTTCAGCCACAGCAGAACACCAATGTATCTCAAATGAAGCGCTTTTATTAAGGTATAATCACCAGGGTAACTAATTACGTCAATACCACATAGTTAATTAAACCCATTATAGTTACTATTCCCATGGAGAGGAGGTCAAATAAAGCCACCATCCTCTTGATGCTACTATGTTAACAAAAGAAGGGGAAATTAAATAAAACACAACACACACCTCTTCATTTTACACATTTTTCTTTAAATTTTAATAACTATCTAGAATGTCGTCCATGAAGGTCTTCAAGTGTAAGGCATAACCAAAGATCACTGGGTGTTCAAAACACCACTTTGTAATGTACCTGTACTTCAATTAAGGGGTTACCAACAGTTTGCTTGATTGGTGCAAGTAATGACAAGTCAAAAGTGAAAAACAAAACAAACATCCACTGTGTTTTCCTTAGTACCTTGCAGAGGAGCTGGATGGAGGGCAGTGCTTGTGTTTCAGCTCAATCTGGCTTCCTGACTAATGACAGGAGATAGGCCACATACCCCTCTCAACCCTAACCAGGGACTTCGAGAGTGACATACTAAAGTTAGGTATTAAAGCTCATTAATGGACCAAAGGCACACAGATTATATATCCTGCAGTTTCAACACCAACAAAACCTTCTTGCACTGACACCCAAATATAAAGGGTGATTCACATACGAACATGGAAAAGGAGAAAATTCAAGAACTCTATTGCACAGTGACATTGTTTTCCAGAGAAAGAATATGGACAAAAAGATACACATCTCCTACCGTCACCCCACAGATACGTAGCGAGATCTCTCAAATATTAATCTCTGGAAAATAAAACCAAGATGTTTTGATCCTCTTTGTCTGAAAATTCACCAGGTCATTATATCACTGTCACACCTTCTTCTCAAAGCAGTACATTGTACATACAGAGTATTTGCAATTACTTCTCCTGATTAACAAAGAAAACTTTGTATAAAAGGGCTCTGCACTGAGACGTGCAAATGTGGCCGGCTTGACCCCCTGCAGGAGAAGGCAGACAGGCAGTAGGGAGAAGAGGTACATGAGGAAGGAGAAAGAATGCTTTGATCCCAGTGCTGAACACACAATGGAGCAGGCGGCACCCCCAGCCAGCCCTGACCCTGAGCAGGCTGAAGTTTGGCATGGAGTCACCGAGCGGGAAGCAATATAATGAGGGGCATTTCATGCGATGGTGAGCAACAGAAGGCTGCAAAATCCCTGTTCTTGCTGGATTTTCTTGTTACCATTGTTTTGATTGCCGTCGATGTTATTGCTATTGTTGCCATGGATGTTGTTTTCCAGCTTGGGAAATTATAATCGTTTTACAATTGCAAGATAGGCCTAGTTATTTTTCAGTGAGTACGTACTCATAAAATACAGACTGTAAGAAAAAGGCAGCACACAAAAAATCACATAGGTCCTGTGACAAACAAAGTTCAGGTGTTAAATCTTTTCTCTGTCCAACAGTTTAAGAAGACATATGGAGCATTTAGTTTAGATGTAAACGATCCTTTATTCACCATCTACAACACACACCACTACCCCAAAAATTTCTCCTCAGACGTCTTTGTTCTTGTGGAGCCACCACCCTACCAGTCAACCAGACAGAAACACTGGGTGGAGCGGTCTTTGTTTTTCTTTACTTCAGCTCCTTTGCCTCCTTTATCAAATCAACTGCCAAGTCCAGGGGATCTCTTGCCATCAAACTACTTCCCTCCAAATCCCCTTCTATCACTGTCCTCATTGTATCCCCTTCCTTTGCCTTCCCTGTCTTCAGTCACACACTCCTTTCAATCTCTGTTACACAACTCACCAGCTTAATCTTTCTAGTGTATTGCTCTCACCCGATTCCTCTGGGTCAAAAGTATACATTGATCACCCAGAATTGTCCTATAGAATAATGTCAATTCCTACTTTGCTATTAAGGTTGTCTGCATTCAGCCTCTGCTCCCTGTGCTGATTTACCTGTCAGGACTTTCTTACCTATGATCTGTGCGCCCTCACTGATTGGGTCACGCTCTCGGAGACTGCAGGCTTTTGCTTCATACACATGCTTCACACCCAATCCCTTCCACCTTACATCCTTCATGAACTCCTACACATCCTTCAATGTTCATCTTGTTACCTTAGGCAGAAAGAACTGGGCCAGGAGAAGGAGGAAGTGAGGAAGACAAAGGATGGAGATGAGATCATTCTGAAGAAAAGGTGCAGCTACAGCTAATTGTAATGGATAATAACACTATTGATATTGCAGGGGGGAAATCTCCACCCCCTGTATCTGCATGACAGTTCCAACAAAGGCCAAGTAAGAACAAGGGAATCCCACCTCCCAAGGGGAAGGAGTGGTCATAGAGGACAGCAAGGACCTGCACTGGGAATTTTTCGCACCCTCATTCTAATAAAATCCTAAGCTTCTTTGTTCTTTGTGCAGTTGCCCTCAACCTGGCCTGCCCACTCCCACTATTTTGGGAGTATATTGTTTTTCTGTCCTTTAATTAGTCCATTGCTTGCTTGGCTTTGTTCATATGACTTATTTGGTATGTCCTTGAATTCTTTCTTGATACAAGAATCTTTTTTTCCCCAGCATCAAACTTAATGCTCTACCAGGAAGTCTTTTCTGATATCCCTAAGCTACAGATGCCCTTATCACTCTGATTTTCCTGAACAAGTTTTGTTAATATGTATTTTATGACCATTATCATAATCTACCTATAATAATCATAGGTATTGATTATATCATTTCTTCGCATTTTAAACTCTCTGTAAAAATTTAGAGACCATATCTTACTCATTTCTATAAGAGTTTAATTAAGTATATATCTACTAGAATTGAATTAAAAGTTCATTTTGCAAGATTATGGAGTCTTCTCAAAAATAGGGTACATATCCATACACTTCGAAAAATTTTATACTTTCATAACTCAAGGGAATGAAACAAATGAACGCTATTAGACACTTTTATCTCCACCATTTTATGATCTAAAGAGAATGAACTTCACTCATTATTATAGTTAATTCATGAGAAAAGTGGGCTGGACAAATCAATCCCATAAATTATCCAAAAATTATTTGACTCTATAAAACATTTTGTAATTTTGTTTGAAAATTTGTGTTGATAAGTTATTTTAATGTAAATTCCATAATGTACGATATACCTTGATGTCCAAGCAGACACAAAAGAGCCACCCTCTGATTACAAAAATTTGGACCTTCACAACTTTCACACCCTAGATGCATACATTTATTTAACTTTCAGAGACCAAGGCGATTGATTATATTAATCAGAATAAAGAGAGGAAACATCAATTTATTAATACTCATGAGATCTGAGTTCTAGTTTAGGTTCTGCCTATTCACCAGTTGGCAAAAAATATTATTAACAACTTAATATCTATAAATCATTATGAGCCCACACACACAGCCATGCTGCTGGACTTTCTAAATTAAAAAAAAAAAAAAAAAAGATGATGAATAGCCTTAAAACTATGAAAGGAAGTGAACTGAAAATAATTAACACATTTATTCATAATTTTAAACTGTAGGATATGTAATTTCATACTATTTTGGAAGAAAATAAAAATTTCTGCTCCTTTGATGTTGTAATGCAAATATGATTAATTCAAAGAAAAGAGACACAGTAAAATTAAAGAACTATAATACAAAATTCAAACAATACAAAACAAACAAAAAAGTATAAAATGTAATAAAAAATGAGAACAATACCCAAGTTACCACTCCCACTTGTATGTAACTACAGAAGTACATAGAATAATAACAAAACCGTGTTTTACCAATGTAATATATATATATATATATATATATATATATATATATATATATATATATATTGCTTATGGGATGTATTTGGCTTAATGATTGAAGAAAGCAATTATTTGGGTCAAAAAATGATTTTATTGTTTAAAAATTGACTTCTCTTCCTATTGAATAAATTAGGTATAAACTACTGAAATACAAAAAATTCTGAGTCAACACGCTTAGAATTTTGACTCTTCTGTCCCAGGCTGGAATGAGCCCCAGATGATTCAGGGCTTACCAGTGAATAACGGATATGAAGTGTGAGCTGCTGTAACCCCATCTTCATCCAAAAACACCTACCAGAAGGGAACAGAAATATAGAATCATGCTCTGTGTTGCAGGAAGGGAAAGAAACAAGAAAAAAAAAAAAAAAAAAGAAAGAAAAAAGAGGGAGGGAGGGAGGAAGGAAGGAAGAAGGAAATAGTGTAGGCAAGAGAGAAAGACAGAAAGGGGGGGAAGGAAAGAGAAGGAGGAAGGGAAAGAGAACAATACATAAAGAAAATTTTGGGAAGAAAACCGAAAGGTTGGCAAGTCTGCAAAACATAAGTGACTACCCTAAATTTCTCTCTGTCTTTACAAACTTCCTCACTTTTCTTCCCTACCTGGATTCTTGCCATGTCACTCTAATCATAGTTCCACTAGGAAAATGATAATGCATGATGAAGAATCACCATGAATAAAAAAAAAAAATGGAAACCCTACACCTAACAATAATAAAATGTTTTCCTGTAGATGTCTATCAAATAAATATATCCAGTCTATGCAGGAATACACCAATGATGTTTCAATATACTTAAGGCATCACTACTATTACACATAAATATTTCCTTCCAATGGCTCCCCATTTTCTGAGAAAGATAAGACTCATAGGCTCTCCAAAACCAAGCACAGCTTAACTCTGAAACCTCATTTTTTGCCACACCTCTACTCCCACAAAATATTCTGTAAAAACAGGAAAGGGCTTAAACAATTTCCTGTGGATGTTCACCAGAGAACAAAAAAGAAATAGTCATTTCAAGCAAGGAATGTTGACAATGTTGACTCAGAGGTGTTGTAGAGTATAATTGTCCTCTGTGAAGCATCCCTTGTCCTCCTTGGAGAGGTGGACCCTCCTTCACTAGAAAGCCTCGGGCCTGTAGCTTTCTTTTCTTGAAATACCTCACTCTATTGGATTTCTCTTTTACATTTGTGCCTTCTTTCCTAAACTGGAAGTTCTGAGAAAGCTAGGACAGTTAATCATTTCTGAAATGGAAACCTTCACAACGTGTCTGATACATATTAATAACAACAATGGTTAATATGACGTGTGATCAAAAATACAGTAAATGTTTAATTTTTTAAAAAAAATTGTTATAGTAAAAGACACATTGCCATTAACCCCCCTCACAATATTCTCCCTTGCTTCAAATACACTTATCCTATCATTCTTGCCACTTTCTGAAGCAGTTCTGGAAATCCTCTTTTGTGAGTGTCTTTAGTTGTGATGTCCTGGCTCCCTCCAATGCCCTGAATTGATTCAAAACATTTAACTTTCAAGGTTATTTTGACTTTGGGGAGGAGCCAGAAGTCACATGGTTCCAGATCCAGTGAATAAAGTGGATGAGGATAGACTGCAATGTTTTTATTTGACAGAAATTGCCGTATATCAGAAGTGATGTGTGACACAGAGAGTTGTCATGATGGAGGATGATTTATAGCACACTTTCAAACACACCTTCTCTCAACCATAACTCACATCCGACTGACTGCACCGAACAATTTGAAACTTGTCACACACTGTTACTAAAGTTCGATGTGCCACTTCCCACATTGAAGATCCCTGCCTTTCCATTGGATGGCACTCAGCAGCAGCATTCACCGTATGTTTTGATCACAATGGAAAGACTCTGTGTCACACATCGCTTCTGGTATGGCAATTTCTGTTAAATAAAAACATTACGGAGTGTCCTCATCCACCTTATTCACTGGATCTGGCACCATGCGATTTCTGGCTCTTCCCCAAAGTCAAAATGACCATGAAAGGTAAACGTTTTAAATGGATTCAGGACATTGAGGCAGCCATGACTACGCAACTAAAGACACTCATGAAAGAGGACTTCCAGAACTGTTGCAGAAAGTAGCAAGAACAATGGGATAAGTGTGGCAAGAACAAAGGGGGAGTATTTTGACGGGGATTAATGGCAATGTGTCTTTTAGTGTAATACATTTTTTATTTATACATTCACCATATTTTTTATCACACCTCATATATGCATTTGACATTCAGAAGAATTCTGCTATCGTAAAACTTGTAGTAAACTACAATATTTTTTACATTTCTAAAACACTTCATTGCTTAAATTGCACTTTCACAAATATTATCATATTTTATTATTAGGTCTGTAAAGATATTTTATCCTCAATTTCATATTCAGAAAAGTGTCAATCAGATTAACTAACCAGATGAACACACTATATTAACCCAGTTATAGAATTGTAGACAAATTCCATGTTACTGGAAACCATAGAACATATTACTAAAAATATTTTGGTTAAAGAGAAAGACATGAGAAATACTGTGAAACATTTATAGTTAAATAACAATGAAAACTTCCAGATCAAATTCTGAAATTAAAGTAGCACTGAGAAAAATTTCAATTTTTAAATACATTTATCAGAAACCAAAAAGATTCAGATAAATGAGTTAAGTGATTACTCAAAGCACCAGTAAAAGAATGGCCAAGTAAACCAAGGAAACAATAAGGAAATAATAAAAGATAACAGCAGGAATTCCAGTTAAAGATTGGGGGATTGGATGTGTGCCTTTTAATCCACCTCCTCCATAAAACCTATAAAAAATGGTGAAGGGATCATTTAAGGCATAAATCTATAAGGACAAAGAGAACAGAGGATGAAAGAATAGCAATAAAACTTCAGATGATGAAAAACAGAAGAATGGGTATTAAATGACAGTGAACTAAGAAGGAGAATCCTAAACTAGTAGCAGAGAAATCTGAGAAACTATTTCATGTGTCTCACAAATCCTTCCTAACCCTCAGATGTTTTCATCACTGCACCTCTGAAAGTAGGTAAAGGTAGAACCAAACAAAAACAAAAGAGGACTGATTAAAACTGTTTATGAAACAGATGTCAAGATATCCTCCTCCACATTGTGGAAGAATCCCTTCTTACTCTACCTAACAGAAGATCTGGGAGCTTTTTCTCTAAACAAAGATTCCCTGACTTTGGGAGACTCCAAGTTTAATGGAAAAAAAAAGAAATGTCATGTGAAAAATAGTGGAATTAAGTGAAAATTCGCATACTGAATGTGAGATCTCCATTCCTCTCCCTCACTCAGTTACCAGGACGCTAAGAGCCAGACTTATGATTTGAGGTTGGGAATTAGAAGACTCTTTTCTGGGAAAACTGATAAACCAAAGAGGAGAGACATTAAGATACTGGTAGTGCAGGTTCCCCAGCAGCCTAGCCAGTTTAGGCTACAATGAATCCATAATTGACAAATTCCAACCATGAGCACAGAGCTTCCAATCAGCTTTACAAAACACCACTCACTCTTAAATATAGCCTAGCATTGGGGATGGGAGAGATGAGAAGCAAACTGGAGGAAAAAGAGATTTTTCAAAGAGTAAAAAAAAAAAAAAAAACTAAACAAAGCTATTACTATTTTTAAAGAGATAAGAAAATCCTGAATCAAGAATAATATGTTGTTACAAAGGAATAATCAGAAAACATGATAGAGATCTTGATTATTAAAATTACGATAGTCAATATAAAAATGAAACAGAAGATCTGAAATACACGGTTGAGAAAATTTAAAGAACAGTAGAGCAAACAAATTAAGAGATGGAGAATAGGAGAGAAATCACTTAAAAAATGGAGAATTAATTGTTAAATATTAACTAAAATCTATAACAAAGTATAAAGTCCCACAAATATCTAAAACAATATTGAGAGACGCAAAGGCATTGTATTTTATAATAACCATGTAGCAGTGAATACCAGTAGAAGAGAATGCAGAGCTCAGGAACAGTCCCATGCTTACACGGACTTGGAATTCGATAGAGGTGGCACCACCAATTTAGTCAGGGAATAGGTGCACACATGTACATAAAACATTCTATATTTTTTATTACAATTAATAATAAGTGAATAGAAAAGACATATTTGATTGAATCACATGCAATTGCTGATATTCACCAGTTTTTACCTACTTAAGTGTCAGTTTCATAAAGTTCAACCTAATACACTAGATGATTAATGGTTACCTATAAAAGGTGGTGATAGCTGTAGAGGAATGGATTAAAGAATATAATAAAACAAAAGAAAGTCTTTTCTGGATGTGTGAGAAGCTATGAATTGGAAAGAACTCAGTTCTATGTACCAAGAGGTAACGGTGGTGGAATGTTTGTAGACTAACTTACAAAATATAACACATGGGAAAATTACCAAAGTGGAATCCAAAGTTGCTATGTAAAGAAAACCAACAGAAATGTAATAGAAGACAGATGACATAAGAAATGATAAAGCTGTCTTAGGAGAGAAAAAATGTTTAAATCATGGATAGCCATAACTTTGAGAAAGGGTAACATCAGCTAAATATGGTTTCAGAGAACAACAAAAAAAATCAAAGCATAGGACTTAGAGGACAAAATGAATGTTAAATAAAATAATTTTTAATAACACTTCAGGATACTTCCTCACCAGAAGAAAAAGACTGCTGCACTTTCCTCAATGAGCTAGTGGTAATGGTGAAAGCAAGGCAGATGCCCAGCACTTTCCCACCATCATACTCAGCATTGTGTCCAACATATACTAGGTTCATAAAATATGCTTAATGAAGTCTAGTGGGAGGAGGTGATCATAAACGATTTCATTTTTTCCCCTTGAGAGAGATTTTCCTTTGGATTGAACAATTTCTTAAACTCCAGATTCAGAAAAAGACCCAGGCTTCATGTATTTTTCTGGAGAAGGGTGATTATTTTTGCCCACTTCAACAGACACTTATGACAGTGAGTATTAAGCCTATAAATTATATATATTAGACTTGAACTGACATGATACATCTTCTACTTATAATTTAGGTGATCTTATATAATGTGCTAGACAGTAATGTTATCATTATTTACAGAACCTTGAATGCAGCTGTAATCATCAATCTAAATGTCTGTGCATTATTTTAATGGAGAAGAGCTGTGATCTATTCCAGGTTAATGCACAGTGAGTGTGATGGGGGATTAAACCGGGAGATAGAAATAGAGATTTCTCTGTAGTTACTATAATGATCTTCTGAGCACTCTCCTACTGCCCGCCACTCCCTGGACCACTCTTTCCCTCTTTGGTGATCCATTAACCCAACTCCCTCAAATATCCATTTATAGTTAATCCTTTATAATGTTCATGAATGAAGGGGAAAAGGTGGGATAAATTATTGAGGACATTAATTATGGAAGCAACATAAAATGTTTGCACATCATACTCAATAATCTCTCAAATAATGACTAAATTGCATTTGCACTCACATATTGAAACTCAAGTTCTTTTACAGTTTTAATAGCCTTTAACATTTAATTTGCTTAAATTATTGCTTTGTTGATATAAATAGGATGTTTATTTACTCTACCCTAGCAATAACTGAAAGAGGAAGCCTCTAAAGACAAAATACTCAATTACGTTCTATACCAGGAATCTATGAATCATAACATAATAATTGAGGCAGTGTCTTCCATCAGTCTCAGACTTGTTGTCCATTTGCAGCATGAGACCAAAATGAAAAAGCTAGGTAGCTCTCCAGTCCTTTTGAGTCATTTAGTATATAAAGTTGAAGTCGCAGAGTTTCTGATCTCCCCCCAGTTTTAATGTGTTCAAAACCACTCTCCAGCCATGACAGAAAATGCAGGTGGTCCATAAATACCTGCTGACTGAATCAAATGAGTCTACCAATTTAAATTATTTACACCACTTTTGCTGTCCTTAATGATAAACCCTTACTTACCTTTCCTTATTTTTAAGATGAATAATAATGCCCCAAAATATTGTGAATTCTCTGAATATCTACTATAAACATATTAAATAAAATATCAATATTTTTTTGTTTACTTATTACTTGGGAATTTTTCTGTGTCATGTTTCCTTACATATGCACAAATAAACGTTTCTACGTACAAATAAAATAATTAAGTTCTATAGCTACATCTTCACAAATTACAAAAGGTATTCTAATTATAGAGCCAGAGGAAAAAGGTGGGTGACAGGAATCCAATACCTAAAAATAAATTAAGTATATATTTTTTAAATTTTAAATTAAGCTCTCATTAAATAATGAAATTTAAGATGAATTCATGGAATTTGTTATATAAATTCCATACATATTTTCAGAATATCATCTGCATCTGTATAATACATAAATACACATATACACATATATATATGTATATATGTGTGTGTGTGTGTGTATATATATATATATATATTTCAGGCTCTACTAAGTATTAGTTATACGATCTATGGCAATATACTTAATCTCTATGAATCTTAGTTTCCTGACCTATAAAATAGAGATAATAACAATTACTTACTTTATGGGGTTGTAGTGAAATTGAAAGGAAAAAATGGAAATAGAAGTAACATACTCATTTTAAAGTCCTAAACAAATGAAATTAGTGTTTGTGTGTACCACCTACTAAGGGCCCAAGAGTATTCTTTAAGTTTATAAAGAATATAAGAGGAATGCAAAGCATGGCCTCTTCCCACAACAAACATAATACCCACTTGGAATCAGGAAATAATTATAAAATGAGATGAGACTGTATAAAACTAAGTTGTACGGTCCAGGCTATGTGTGCAGTACAACTCTAAGAAAGGAGAGTTTTAAATGGGCTGGAAATTATGACCATTTTCTTTCCGAATGGAACAGGCTAAGTTTTGCCATAACAAAGAAGCAAAGATATCTAACAGCTGCTTACCACCCTCTGTTGCTTAAAATATCAGAGGAGTATGAGGTTTAGGCAGCTCTGAGAGCTGAGTCATCTTCCTCCTAACATGGTATTTATTCAGGACGCAACTCTAACCCTGGTGACAACAGCATTCCTGACCTCTGAGCTGCTCAAAATGCTAAGACAGTTCTGAAGGTGAAATGGACACCTCATCCAAATTCCCATGCAGTTACCATTCCCGGTTATGCTTCTGCTGCCTGCTTGTTTTGTCACAGTGTTTGTTCTAAATGAGAGAGGCCTTGACAGCTGAAGAAGAGGATATAAGGCCAAATGAGAAATATCCTAGATTTTCTTCTCATGACGATGCTCAGGGCTCACAGCTGAAGCAATTATAGAAAGGGCTGGAACATGAGCCTATACTATACACCTTCGTAGCTTGCATACCATCAAGTTCAATGAATTCAATTCAGTTGCTCAGGTTCTATGAAGACCTATTTTGGACAAAGCTCTGTAAGTGTTGGATACATAAGACTTAGTAAGGGAAATAAAAGATTAAAAATACAGTTATTGTTATAGACAACCTCACATATATTTTATGTTCTCATTTAATCTGGTAGTATCTGTAACTGAGGGTTTTAGCACTATTTTTCCCAGCTGAGGGTACAAGGTTCAATAACTTGCCCAAGGTCACACAATGTATAAACTGCAGAGAGAAAATTCAAACCCAGAAAATCCTATAGTCTGTGCTCTTTATACTTACTGCTATTGTCAGAGGGAAAAATATGAACAAATACATGGGAGTACATTTTTTTAAGGAGCAGGGTTCAGGGAGTAGACTATTTCTACCATTCTAGATGATGGGGTATATTCACAAGAAGGGAATTATAGAGGAGTAGGCTAAACAGAGGTTGAGGCCATATGATGGAGAATTTTGTTAGGATCATCACTTTGCACTCAGTTATGTCAGCAAGGAGAAGTTACCCATCGCTGACCAAATATGGAGGTGTTAGCAGTAGTCCCGGTACAGACAATAAGGGGGTAGGTACCCTGTGTATAGGGAATTTTAAAGCAATAATAAAACTGAGTCATTCTGATTTTAATCATCACCTCATGCCTAACGTTCTAAACAATGAAGTGATAAAATAGTCCTCAAAAAAAAAAAAGTATATATAGATCTTTTGTAAATCTTACTTTTAAACAATTGCTGCCATTAATGTTGTTTTAATAATACATTATAAGGTTTGAATTATCACATTTTTATTATGTATATTTTACTAAACATTGTGTTCTAGATGGAAATGAAGTCGGCCAACTCCCAGTTATGCAGTTGGCCCCCAACACACCCACACTGAGCTACATGCATCCAAGAGTAAATTGGAAATCCTTGAGTCTGACTCAGACAGACATTGCTGTGATTTCAGTCCAAGAATCAGAACTTGAGCTGCTTCACTTCTGTCATTCTATGAGGTCACTAGAGTTTTCTATTTTTGTTTAAATGCAAGTGCAATATTTTTATTTCAAAAGTGCAAATTTTAGTTCATACACTAAATATCCTACAAACTTGAGTATTCTTTAAAATTGCAATCATTCCTTTTGTTGTTGTTGTTCTTAAAAAAGATTTAAAAATTATGTTGATTACCAATTACTACATGAAAATAATTTCATTAAATAGTAGCGAGTGGGGGCAGGTATTATAAAAAATACTCTAAAGTGTTCAATATGCTAGCAATGCCACTGGGAGTCGCTACATGTTTTTGACGGGAGGAGTCAGAAAAGACTGGTCAAGGTGAGTCAAAAAAAACACCATCATTACATCCATATGTGGTTGTATATATGTCTGGTTACCAACATGCTTTTGCTAGAGAATGAAGAAAAGCAGAATGTACGTTGTCAAAATAATAAAAAGTATTAAGTTATGGAAAGTAGTCTGGCATGAGGTCTTGATAGGCTGCTGCGTTTTCATGGTGAAATATCAATCCTACCCCCAATTGGTCTGTCCATGAAAGTAGACAGTTCTCACTTTTAACAACCAGCAGAGAACATTGCATTTCAAGGAGCCCATAGGAAATTAATGCATTTGGAGGGTTTTGTCACCCAATACCTTAGAAAATGTCAGCTGAGAAAATCATTCTTTAGAGATTTTTGTTAAGGATGCACAGTTGTCATAACTTGCATTGCTATTTACAATATCCCACTCACATCCCCATGGGAAGATTGTACATCTATCTCCATCCAATGGAAGATTGGCCTGGCTCCATGGCTAATTTGCTTCAGCCAGTAAAATGTCAGCAGACTTGACAAGTGTTCTGGGCAAAAGTTTTAAGAGTCAGTGTGTGCTTTGCCATGTTTTTTTTCTGCAGTCTCTGTGATCATGAAAGCCTGGAGCCTCTATTCACCTGGGTTCCTGAGTGACTACAATGAACAGAACCCCTTTGTCAATATGATGAATATACGAGGTCTGACATTATGTTTGCAAACTCACCCCAGAAAAAGTGCTACATGCCTCATTGCTGAATATCACTATGGTCACCTTTGAAGTACTCCCCTTGGGAAGCTAAGCACTGACACCAGTGCCTAGTCCACCCTTCAAAGCAATTCTGGAACTCTTTTTTCTGGAATGGCCATTAGAGCTATCATCGTATTATTCTTGATGTCCTGAATGTCATCAAAATGTCTTCGATATTTCCTTTGTCTTTGGGTAAAGAAAGAAGTCATTGGGGGACAGATCCGGTGAGTAGGGAGGGTGTTCCAATACATTGATTTGTTTACTGGCTAAAAACTCCCTTTGTTTTTGTTCATCGGTGAGCTCCTTTGGGACCATTTTTGCACACACAATCCTCATGCCAAGATTTTCAGTTAAGGTTTTCCTAACTTTCTCTATTGATATTTACTTGGTTTGCTATGCTTCTCACAGTCAGCTGATGATTTTGATGCACAAGTTCACAAATTTTTACAATGTTTTCATGAGTTCTGCTAGAGACTGGCCACCTTGACCTCTCTTCATCAATGATATGTTCTCTCCCCTCAGAAAAACGTTTACTCCATTTATACACTGCTGTTTTCTTCATGGCATTCTCCCAATAAATTTGGACTAACATGTCCCTGATTTCACTTCCAATTTTGCCAAGTTTAACAGGAAATTTAATGTTTGCTCATTGCTCTAATTCAAACTCAGACATTCTTGAGATGGCACACAAAAACACACAACAACAATAATGAATGCCACTCAACAAGACACCAGCACACATTGACATGAACACAGCTGTGAGGCACTAATAAACCAAGGTTATGTATGAAAGCTTACCAAGCTGTACAGTGCTGCCAATGTAAGCACATGGTGGCAACTTCTCAAACTTAATTGTCAGACCTCATATCTATAGCATGGACAAGAAATAAAGATTGGAGTTTTATGCCACTAAGATTTTATGGTTATTTGTTATCTCAGCAACCAATAAGCCAACTTAATTGACAAGAGCAGTCCTTCCATTGGAGCAGATACTCTCAAAACTATTCTCAAATTCAGTCTGACCAGGGAAATTATATATATTCATGGAACGCACCATATGGCTATCAGTGGAATTGCTTTTACTGAACAGCACTTGATATGAAGATGATTCATAGTGAAAGACACTATGAACACGTTTTATGAAACTCACTCTTGTTCACACTTAAGAATGTTGTCATGGATTAGGGGCATTCCGTCAGTGTAATCCAATAAACATCCTCAAAAGATTCTCTGCTTGGGCTTTGCATTATGAATCATTATAGTTCTGAGCAAAATGAACTGATATTATTTCTGATAATAAATACTGTGTATTGCATATCTGATCAAGTTCATCTTTTTCAGGTTGGTTACCGGGAAGCTTAGAGCCAAATTTTGGCAAGTATGCAAGTCTTTGTAGGATTCATTTTTATTTAGTCTTAATTTTGACTTTATGTTATGCAACTAGTGCTGTGTTACTTTCTTCACAACATTTTTTAATTGGTATATTTTACTTAATTGTCTTAACCTCTTCAAGTCCTTTAAAGATCACTGTGGGGGAATAAGTAAATAAATAAGTAAATAAATAAACAGCAGTACCATTATCATGTTATTGGTTTTTTCTAAACATGTAAATGCCATGAATCTATGTCATGTCACCAAAATCGCTCCTAATAAATATCAAAATTTTGGCTCCAATAAATCAATAATTAACTTATTAGAAGAGGCCTGACTTGAACCTGAGCTCTGCATTGCTCTGGCCATGTCAAATTGAGAAGGTTCTTCCTTGAGGTAAACGGTTCTACTGATTGCATTCCCTTTAGTAGTTTTTTTTTTTTTTTTTTTCCTTTCCAGAAAGCTTTTGAGGTTCAAGATGGACAATGTAATTATTTTAATTAATGAAAGAATTAGTCTAATATTTTTACTTAATTGAGCTCCTCTTCTTATTGGGTAAAATACTAGGCACTATTAAAACACATAAAAGAATGGAGGGTAAATTCCTAGAATTCTGGATGTTTTCATAGTCTCGCTGGGGAGTCCAATTCAGTGATTAAGGCAACAAACAAAAACAACTCAGGATAAACAAAATTACCTGAGCCAGCTAAGAACCTAGGGGCTGGAGGAACTCAGAACAAAAGGATGGTAGTGCAAGAATAAAATTAATTAGAAGAGGCTTTCTGGAGGAGGAAAAAGTAGAGGCAGGTTTGTTCATCACTATTTCTTCAAAGCTTCCCTTATCACACTTTCTTCCCCTCCTCCCTGAAACATTATAAAAAAATAAAATCTAGCAATTAAAATGTCTGGCGAAGGGAGACTATGAGCTCAGCCTCAGCCCCTAAGGAAGAGGCTATCTAAACTTGCGCCTCAGGACCCCTAAGGCTTCATTCTGGTTTAGGTGCAGATCTGCCATTTGTTGACAGACCCTTTCCCAGAAGCAAGTATGTTGGGGTCACTGGGAAAGAGGAAACTTATGAATAAATTTGAAAGGGGGTCTGAAAATTTAGATGAATGCCAAAGGAGTCCTTTGTGAAGAAAATTAAGCAGTCATCGCCATAGAGGACAAACGTTTTAACTGGCTCTGCTCCAGTGCTACCTCCCAAGGTTTCCTCCAGGAGGCAGAGGCATGGCTCTGTGTTAAACGGCTTAATTTTCTTAATCAACTATTTCATTGTAAGTTTTTAATTTCATTCCCATGCCTTTTTTTTTTTTTCATTTTGCCATAATACAGCTCTAAGTACCGTGGCAAACATTTGACAGTTTGCTCAGCAGGTGCTGGGCTCTGCAGAGCTTACATAGGTCTACCTTTTATTAATTGCGTTTCAAAATGTGTTCTTGTGTGAACAGAAGCTAAGATGGGATTATTGTACCTGTCAACATGAAGCTGGGTGAAATAAAATATTTGGAATGTGTTTTTAAATAACTCATTGTGAGTTTGATCGGTAGAGAATTTGAAAGCAGAAATATTCTTTAATGTTGAAATAAATAATGGTGCAATCAAAAATGCAACAAAATTAAAGAAATGATGGGGTTTGTTTAAGGTTCTTCAATATTTGATAACAATGAGAATATTTTCTTTGTGCCCAATAGGTTATGCATTGACGAGATACTTCTGAAAAGCATCTTAATGAAAAATCTAGAGTCGGGGGTATGTATTATAGTTCACTGCTTTGAAAACCAACAACTAAGGCTCTCTATCTACCTCTGATGTTTTCAATTTAAATTTGCCTCAATCAGGAAGATTTTTTTTTTCTTATTAAGAAAAATCTCAATCTGAAATTTCAAATTCCAATGTAAAAGGAGGTCTGCCTGGCATTGACCCTCTGAGGAATACATCTCTCTTTTGGTGAAGCAGAAGTATCTTTGTGACTCTTTTCCCTTTTACATGTATATGCTTCAAATGCAATGAACTTTAATGGCATCCATTCTAAAACTCCCACTTAGCACAGAAGATAAAAGGGAAGTGAAGAGAGAACAGTAAATTTTGATGAAAAACTCAGGCCTTCTTTTGCCATTACACTGTCATCTCCATCATTAACTCTGCTCAACTCTGAAACAATGAATGTTATCTGTGTCCTACCAAGGGACTCTCAAGGTAGTTCCCCTAAAAAGGGTGGTGTCCTAAAGTTTACTCATGGGGAAGATAGAGATGAAGCCACAATAATCATAGGATGAAAATTTAAAGAAATGAAAAAATATGTACATTCATTTTGTTTCTGATTAAAGAATACATTTATTATCACTGTACAAATCTTGAAGAGTTGTGGCAGTGGACAAACTGAAAACTGAAAACACCTCAACATTCTACTCCCAGAGGTGACCACTTTTTGGACTGTTACCTTTTAGACAATTTTACATGTGTTTTTTTTTTTTTTTATACACACACACACATGCACACACTTTTTTAAAAACAAAAATAGAGTCATGTCAAGCAGTGTGTTTCAACTTGCTTTTGTATACTTGTCAACATACCAAGGACAATATTTTCATCTGATATACAGAACTGCCACATTCTTTTAATGTCTGTCTAGTATTTCACTTGATGGATGGAAAATAATTTCTTAACCAATGCTCACTGACAAATGTTTACAATGTATACATATCACTGACAAATGTTTACAATGTGTGTGTGTGTATATATATATTGTGTGTGTGTGTGTGTGTATATATATATATACATATATATATATATGTAAATATTTAATCACCTGGGTGAACATTTCTGGAAGATAGTTTTCTAAAAGCAGAACTAAGGAATTAGAAGTTTAAATTATGCTACATATTTCCAAATTACCTACAAAAATATTGTAGTAATTTACATTCATATTGACAATGTATGAGGAAATATACTACTCTACATATTTTTAAGCTTTACTACTCTGAAAGATAAAATATATCTCATTGTTTAAATTTGCAGTTTTAGCTACACTGAGGTTATTTACACATATTTACTTGGAAGCTTTACAATATTGAGTCAGTTCACCAAGGAATATGGCATGGCTTTGTATTTTTTGTCTTCTTTATGTCTTCCAGAAAAGTTACATTATTTTCCTTATATCTTACAAATTTCTTATTAAATTTCTATCTGTTACGTATTTTTATTGCTGGTGAATTGGGACTTTCTGTCATATTTTCAAGTGATTTTACTAATATAAATAAAACCTATTGATATTTGAACTTCTATTTTATTTCTAGCCACTTTCCTAAATTATATTAATTTTAGTAAAATTTCAGTTAATTTCAGTTGGTTTTGGTTTTGTTCTAAGGTAGACTATCATAATGCTACAGGTAATACATTTTGCCTTTCATTTTCCAGTACTTATATAGTAACGTTAATGGTCATCCTTGTCTGAATGGATGTCATTTAGAATTTAATGAGAAAGCCTTTGGTTGTTTATGATAGTGTTTTATCATCTACTTGGGACCTTAGACCACTTTGAGAAGCTAACACAAGTTATAGATCCCCTTTCTCCTCCCTTGAAATACATGTGCTGCATAAACAAGCATTTTGTTCATGTAGTTTTAATTTTGATTTATACACCCCTCACTGACAAAAACATACCACAGGGCAGGCTCAACTGACATAACTAAAGTTGTGTCAATATGACAGGCCAAAAGGAAAATTTCCAAGTAGGCAAAGGGTGTCAATTTAATGCAGCAAGCATTGGTTGAGCTCTCATTAAGGGTTCTAGTTACCCAACAGAAGGGTTTGCTTTCCAATGCAATTAAAAACAGACACTCTGAAAGGCACTGGCTATAAATTCTCCTTGAATTACTCTCAGTCTACCCAGAAGGAGAGACAGGAAAATAAACAGAATAAAACAAATAGTGATATTAAAGATGTGTGCGTTATGGATGACAGCATACCTGGATACTGTTTTTCTCAACTGCAAGAAGTTTTACAGAAAATGAACCTTTTGGAGTGAGAATTTAAAGATGGTATTGAAAGGGCAAAGAGATTCCAAGAAGAGAAACACCAAGGTCAAAGGTAGTCTGGCCCGTATATTTGTAGAATGATAGGTAATCCCCTATACTCGGAACATGAAAATGTGCAAAGGTTTTCACTGCACTGTATGAAATGGCTTTGTTGTTTTGGGAGCCTCAGCCAAAATAACATAGTGTTATAAATCTTGCAAAATAAAATTCCTCAGAAAACTCTCATAAATTGCATAACTTTTGAACTATTTTGTTTCAGGGTAGACATCTCATAGCCATTCTCACTATTACTGTTGGCTTACCAATTTAGTCGTTTTGTTCCTTTCTTACTTAATTGATCCAGAATATTGTGGCCTGCTGAGAATGACTGAGAGCTTTCTCTGTACAGTACCAATTTCAGAGACTTCTGGCTGAATGCATAGTAGAAGTTGTTAGCAATTACTGGAAATTTAGTGTGAAGAAGCTGGCTGTAGGGAGATTACCCCAGAAATACCAATTATCTGCTTCATATCCATACACAGAAAAGGATATATCTCTTGGGAATATTCACTTTCCTTCTACACATCACAACTAAATTTCTTGGACATATTTGTTCATGAATGGCATACCTCTTTTCCCACTGTTTTTGTCAATGCATTCTCTCTTCTGTCTTGATATCCTCTATATTATAATTTTCTTCATGTTTTTTCCCCTCACCATTGTTTCTAAGCATTCTTCAGTACGAGTCACCAAACTAGAGTTTGCAAACTGAAAATCTCTTCTTTCAATCTTGCCCAAAGATGGGACAGTTATCCCTCAGTACCAGCAGGGGATTGCTTCCAGGAACCCTGTGGATACCAAAATTTGTACATGCTCAAGTATCATATGAAATGTGTAGTATTTCCTGTAACCTACACACATCCTTCCGTATACTTAAAATCATCTCTAGATTACTTATAATATCTAATACAATGCAAATGCTGTGAAAATAGTTCTTATCCTGTATTGTTTAGGGAATAATGACAAGAAAAGAAGTCTGTACATGTTTGGTACACACACAACAACGTAGGCCTAACTACATGGTACAGATTAACAACAACATACTTTTCTCATATTTTTTATCTGCTGTTGGTTGAATCCATGAATGTGGAACCCATGGATATGGAGAGCCAACTGTATTTTGTTCGTCCTCCACTCTTTAAATCAGAATATGGAAGGTGAGAGTGTTTGGGGGGGTAGGTATAGAGGCTGCAGCAGACATCAGTATTTTTTAAAAGCTCCTTAAATAATTTTCATGATTAGCCAGAATGGAGAATCACTGGAACACACAGTAGCCTTCATTAATCCCTCAGTACAGCCCTCGCTACTCACACCGCCCTACCTCTGCCACCCAGCCCAAAATAAGCTCTAATTAACTGACTCTAGTTTGTCTAGGAAACAATCAATAGCCATGTTCTGCGATGGAAATGAACACTATTGCATCACATTTGCTTGTAATTATAAGTATACATTAGTTTTCACAGTTGAGATGCTAAATCTATACATGTAAAGGAAAAACATCATTAATAAAAACATTGTTTCCTATTTTTTTCCCACCTTTCTCTCCCCAGTGTGAAACGACTGAGTTGTCTTTATGCCTTGCCCATTGATCATTTGTCTCAATCCTTTAATTTGCAAACTCATGTGACTGGGAACATATTTATCTAGTATAATTACCATGGCACTGAGTTCCACAGCAATTTTGGTGTTCAAAGCATATTAAGAAAAGAAAAAAAAAAATGACAATGCTGAAGAACTTCTAAAATAATTCTATAGTCTTTTAGAAAATGCTTAAATGTAAAAATATCACCTAAAGTACTGTATCATGTAAAAGCTAAGATGTTCTATTGTAGACACAAATTGCATCTATTTTGGTCTCCTTTCTCCTGTTATTTCCTTAGCTTTATCTGTACACCTTAAGCCAATTTTGCTTTGGTAAACTCTTCATTAGTATTTGTCAAATTATTGCTAGATTCAGTTACCTTCTGCTTTGTTATTAGAGTAATATCCTCAAAGTGTATTTGTAATGCATTTTTCACAGATGATCCTAAAACAAGCTTCTAGTAAGCATATCATTATAGCATACACAGTTGAAAATTATTTTCACCAAATGCCAAAATGCTTGAGAGGCCAATGGAGAATAATACTGAAAAATATCATCCAAAAGCCATCATAACCTTGCTCTTTTCCTTTCAGGATTAGCTGCTCTTGGTTCTCCTACTTCTCTGCCCCATTTTCACCAAGCATCGCATAGTAGTTTCCCACAGGACTTGTGCACATATGACAAGAGGGCCCCACTTTGCTGTATGGACTCCGTCAAACTCTGCCTTTCTCTCAGTCCATTACTAACTTCATTGGATGAATGCCAATTGAGTGATATTGCTTTAAGGGCAGTATGTTTCCCCAAATCAAAATGTCATATTTATGCTTTAAAGCAATTTGAAATAATTTAAAATAGTAGGTCAAAAATAATTTTCTTAATTTGAATTGATACCATGCCCACAAATAGCAATTATTTATTTGTAGGCAAAAGCTCTTCAATCCTGTGCTAAGAACTAAAAGACCTGAATTCTACTTTCGGTTCTAGTACTGATTTCCTGCTGTAAGTCTTTGAGTTTCCACATTTATGAAACCAGCAAGCTAGAGAAAAACAAACTGTTGTGTCCTTGGGGAATGAGGTCCTCAGGAATTAATGAGTTAATATTTTACACACACAGCACACATTCCTTAGAGGGAAATAGCCGTCATAACACACTGCAAGTATAAAGTTGAAATAACTAAGGATGATAAAAGTAGCTAACTCCATTAATTCTGTGACGTGTATGGTATTTAGATTCTGTAATTTCTGCCCTGACATATGGTAGCGTTTAGCCAATACTCCTAATAATATTTATAAGTAGATTGAGAATTAGCTCACAAATACAATTCAGGAAGTTTATTTTGCTGATTTGTTTTTTCATGTTTTGTGAAATGAATTGCATTAGAGGTCACAAAAAAGTGCCTAAAAGGGGCACTTCTTTAATATTTAAAGTAAAGTTGATCTAGTTGAATGTTATAATAAGGGACTCATAATCGGCATTTCTTCTGGGAGTCAAACTCCATAACTTTCTCCCCAATTAGCCAAATTGTTGTATAATACACAGAAAAATGGCAAAAGGCAGAGGAAATTGTGCCTGCATTTACTGTTTTGCATTTTTAGCCACGAGAAAGAGGTAAATATCATACTGCATGTGATGAAAAAGCAGGAATTGGGACCTAACTAAAAACCTGGGCACATCCCCTGCTCTCACAGTTCATTGCAACATGAACGCAATTCCCACCAAGTATATTTAATTTGATCCTGTGACTTCTTGACATGTCAGTAATATTTTTAAAAGAAGTGGGCAAAAGAAGAGAAAGAGAAAGAAAAGAGCAGAGGAGGGGAGGGCAAAAGAGGGGAGGGCAAAAGAGGGGAGGGCAAAGGAGGGGAGGGAGGGAGGGAGGGAGGGAGGGCAAAGGAGGGGAGGGAGGGAGGGCAAAGGAGGGGAGGGAGGAGGAGGGAGGAGGGAGGGGAGGGAGGGAGGGAGGAGGAGGAGGGAGGAGAGGAGAGGAGAGGAGAGGAGAGGAGAGGAGAGGAGAGGAGAGGAAAAAGAAAACACTGTTGTCAGTCAAGGGGAAAGCAATCAGCTTTTAAGGTTGACATCAGCTCCCTGAACACATCATCACATATGCACCTCCAAGTCTCAGTTTTCTCCTCCATGACCCACCCCTCATACTCCAACCATTTTACCCACCCATCCACCAACACACACACACACACACACACACACACACACACACACACACACACGACAGATGGAACCATACAACTATTTCAACAACATTGGTATATGAGTTAACAATTTAGAAAAAATGTAGAAAAGGCTAAAGAGGAATCACTTTGACAAAATAATTAAAAGGAATACAAATTCACATATATTTTCCTAGGGCTATTTTCTAAGTAATGGATTTGCGAAATTTCTATTTGAAAAGGGAAACAGTATACTTCATACATTGTTTTTTTACTTTAGTGACCATTTGAAGATGTCTTTAATTTCAAAATGCACTTAAAATTCAAGTTTATTTGTGACCTACTAAAGACTACTAATAGAAACCCTTGTTAAGAAGTCTGTAATATGCCTTAGACATAAGAGTATCCTAGGATTCTAGGTCGGAGAGCTCTGTTATAATGAAAAGACTGTTATATTCAATGTGAATAAGTCAGAAACACATTTTAAATGTTTTATTTGCTCCCTGAGAGGGTAGATTTTAAATCAAGAAAGCAAACTTTTTTTTTAAACTCAGCAAGAGATTTCATGGATTCTTCCCGCACTTACAAAGATTTTGAGAATTTTACATCGCTGTATATGGCAATAAGTTGTCCATCTCTAATTTTCATTTAGCTTATTATTTTTCTCTGCCAATAAATCTTGGCTTAACACTGCCTTTTAGAATGTGTAAACAGAAACATAAGCAGATGATTTTTATTGGACCCATTCTAACTGAAAATAGCTAAATTAGTATTAAAACAAAATATATACACCACAATATTTGTGTCAACATTTTGAGCAGTCATTTTCCTGACATCAACACATTTTCCTCACACTGCAGCCACCTGAGAATATATGCTAGGATCTACATTTTATATGCCCATAAGAGCCCTTATTATTATGAGTATATTCATTCCACACTCACCAGAGTATCAAAGCACCTGGAACATTAGTGGTAGAGTTATGTAGATATCAACGAATATCCTTACAAAAAGAGTATAGTGTCATCTGAAAAGAAATAATTTTTGTCCCTCAGTTACATAATCAAATAAGGCCCCTGGGCAACAGAGATAGTTTTCCTGAGATCCAGGTGGTAAAACCCATTCACTTCATAAGGCATTTTTCTCTTGTTTTCACAAAATTTTAAGAATGTTAGCTATGTACTTCCTAGACCATGGAGCATGAGAAGCTGTAAATGGAACAGGGATAGAACTGAGTAAGACAGCAAGTACTTCAATAATGACAATGATAAATAGCTAACAAAATCTACTACAAGCAGACAAATGAAATACAGTAATTTGAGATAACGTAGAGATTTATTGAAAGGCAAAACTTCTCCATACTTTTAATGGGCCATAAGTGCATTGGTACATTTATATTTATAGTTATACCTGAGTCATAAAAATCGTTATGTTTAATATGCTCTTTCATATGTTTAAGAAAGCAGACAAGTTTCAAATATAATTATGTTTCTAGTAAAAATAATCATATTTTTTAAAGTTTTAAAGTTAAAAAAGTGAAAGTTTTAGATATTTAGGAAACTTATTTTTGCAGAACACCTCATTTTCTGGCAACCACAGAACTAAGTGAGATATTTAGCCTTGATATAATTTTACAGTTCAAATGATTATTTTGTTGAAGTGAAAAGTTATCAGGAGTTCAAATGAAAGACTAGAAGTTTTATTTAGAAGAGACCAAGCCTACTGTCACATTGAAAATATTTTGCTGGTCACTAGATGAATACAATGAGTAAGGTAGGATTTTGTTGACTGTCCTGGTTTTATTTTCAACCAATTAGCAATGTTTTCACGGAGAGGACAATAGCCGAGTGAATCACAAAGATATGGCAGTTAAATCAGACTTAATTTCCCAGTTTGGCTAGACCTGCATTTTTCTGGTCCCCAGAGAAACTTTATTTAAAAATCCTATTGATTCTTTCCAAACAATCCACTCATACATGAATACATGCATGCCAGTATGGAAGTATAAACCATTTCTGGTCTTAAGTTTTTGGAAGGGGCAGTGAAGGAGGACGTTGTACAGGATGGTGGTCTTTAGATTAGGCATTTCAGGAAGAATGTAAAACTGGTTAAATGTGAGTTTCCTTGAGCATTGCAACCAGAAAATAAATTAGTTAGATGATGAAACTAGTCCATGGTAAACATTCACTAGCTAACTATTTGATTTGGCCACGTTCTTTCAGATGAGACGCCCAGACTCCTGGTCACCATTATCCTACGCTGTTAATATTGCATGTTTTTATCCCATCATACTTTGCAGCACAGTGGCAAACTGCTATCACAAAATTCCAGTAACACCATAACATCTAATGTCTATTGCTCAAATGAGGGGAATACTCATTGCAGGTTGGATTCCACTGGCCAAGCTGATGACTTACGTCTATCTGATCCAGATGTCGGAAGTCATTTATAGCCAATTCTCTAGTCTAGCCAATTAGTCTTAACATTGAAGCAGTTGACTTACCTGCTGACGGGCTGAATCAGCAGATAATTTATGACCTGAACTTTGTAATTATTTTAATAGCCTTTTCATACCCTTTCCATTCTATTTATCATAATAGGAGTATTTAAAATAAGAACTCTTCACTAAAGGAAAGGGATGAGAAGTTCTTAAAAATTTTATTAAAGACAGAGACCTATCCTTTTAAGATGATCCACATTGAAAAATCTCACCTATTTCTCCTTTTAATTCATCAGTTTGGAAAAATATTGGACTCTTTTTCACCATTTTGAGTCATTATCTCTTAAATTCCAACTTGTTTATTGCCTATGCTAAGCCCTTCAAACACCTCAAAGAAGAATTTGGTCTTACCAACATTACTATTATTAACGAGAGCAGAAAATGAAGCCATTCCTTCAAGTCTGACCTCTCCTCACTAACCAGGCCAAGAATTGTGGACTTTAAGAGGTCAGTTTGCTGGTGAGATGGTGCCAGGCTGTCTCCATTCTGTGCATTTACTTTCTGCTCCTCATTGCAGACTGCAGGAGGGTATTCCCAACCTCACTAACATTGATGACAAACAAATGTCATGGCCACCAGAAGTGGGCTAAGGAAGAACATAGAACAAGGCCAGTTTTGTGAAGAAAAATGAATAAATAAATAGTGCTAGTCCACTTAGCTAATGAAAGAAATTATGGCTCAATATTGAACTGCTATGCTTTACGACATACCATCGAGAATACCAAAGAAAATACTGCCTGGGGCGATGCATGCTCAAACCTTCCCATCTGCAGCTGCTATCAATTACTCTGCCCTGATGTGACCAGAAATCTCAGTTTTCAATAGAGAAATATGAGTTGTAAGAGAATCCTTATTGGCCACCCCTACATTCCCTTCCCTACCCCCACCTCCTGATTCTGTTTTGCTTTTCAAACATTTGAAATGTCCACATACTTTGTATCCCAGCCCACTGGGAAGTTAGAAAAGCAAACTTAGCTAGTTTCAGGGCAGAGGAGAGATTTTGTGGCTTTCAGAGACTCTCCATTGGATTACAAAAGCTCATAAAAAGGATACCTTCACCCTAAATGTTATATAAACAGAGTTCTGTCTGTGTGCGTGATTTACACTCTTATTGAAGATCTTGAATCTTCTTTCTCCTTATGCTAGAAGAAGAGTGAAGGACAAAAAGGCCATTTAGAACCGTTAACCTGATCATTTTTAAAAAGATGTGTGCAAATCACTGGGGCTGGGATCCCGTTTGTCAACCAAATTGTCAGGAAATAATTTATTACTGACAAGAACAAAGTGTGCAGCTGGATATTCCAAACAACGGCATGCTAAATGAGCCAGAGACTTGTTATAAATATCTTCCCTAGGACTGCATTTCCTATATCTAAAGTATTTTCTAGAAGCAGCATGGTATAATGGAAAAAAGAACTGTACTGAACATCAGGATGGCAGAGTTTTCTTTTGCTTGTTCTAGTAACTAGCTTTGCTATCAAGTTTGTCACCTCCTGATTTTGTAAAAAAAAAAAAAAAAAGACAGGAAGAGAGAAAGAGAGAGAATGTGTTTCATTGATATCCTATACATGGAACATTTTCACCCAAAGGCTATACAAACTAATCTAGGCTCATTCAAAACATAAGAAAACAGAATTTAGAAAAAGGAAAGGAAGGACCATTGTAAAATAGCCTTTTGATTTCTGTGTGAATTACATAATCAAGAAATTATTCTTCTGGCAGAGTTAGTACAGTAAATTCAAAAGTTGAAAAAAGTTAATAACAAATTTAAAAAACACAAAGTAATTGGGCATTAGGACTTCACTTTATAAATCAAAATTGTAAAAAGAAATAAACAAAGCCACTCTTCTTTAGACCTTCCAGTCTTTTACTTTTGTTATATTCCACTTTGTTTTACATGTCTCTATGTGTCTGTCTTCTCTGCTGGATTATAAGCTCCTAGGTGGCAGGGCCCATATTTTATCTACGTTTATGTCTTTCACATTGATTGGCCCAGAAAGGCACTCAATAAATATTTACTGAATTGAATCCCATTTTCAACATATTGGATAAGTGTAGTAAATACTTGGATGGAGGAATCAATCAAACTCAACTCAGCTTTTTGTAAATCTAAATTTTAGATGAATCTCCAAACTTTCTTCTCTTATAAATGATTTGGAGATTGTGATTTCATGTAGACTCTGAAATATCAAGCCAACTGGCGAAGATTCTTCTTATCTTGAAAGAAAGAAAAACATCAAATCCCCAAAACATAATTTTATGCTTATCTGTTAGAATTTCTATCATTCATTCATCATATATTTAATAGACATCAGATACTCTGGTTATAAAACCGTGAATAAGATATGGTCCCTGCTTTCAACAGTGTTTCTAGTCTGTGGAAAGAGATCAATTACAGTACAGTGGGATAATTGTGGTGATATTTATATATATACAATACATTGATTAAAAGGGACACCTGAATGAATGTTGAGGACCATTTGAAGCTTATCAAAAGAGATGATGTTAAGCTGAATAAGGAAGGATAATTCCGAACCCGTCAAGGAAAAGACCTAAGACTTACAGAGAAAGACAGTAGCATTTTATATTTAGTTAATAAACTTTATACAATACTTTTTAGATGTCAGGCTTTACTCCAAGTACTTTCAAAACAGGAACTCCTTTAATACTCACAACTATATGAGGGAACTATTATCATCCTCAGTTTCCAGATGAGAAACCAAAACACAGAAAGAATAAGTAACTTCACAAGGTAGTAGAGCTGGGATATGAACCCAGGCACACTGGGATCAGACTTTATGCTTTTTAACCATCTTGGTTATATGCAGTTGCTCTAAGGCTTGGAGGCTAGAGGGCCTGGCCCCTCCTCACTCACATCTTCCTCATTTATTCTCTGCCTCAGCATTCTATACATCAGATTTCATAACAATGTGTTTATCTGTGTACTGGCATGCTGGTCTTCTTCCTCATTACACTGCAAACATTGTATGCAGTTTTCATTGAGAGGTTCCAAGCAGGAGAGTCATATCTTATTTTAGAAAAAGCACTTTGATTGTTGCAGAGGGAAAGGATGTCATTTTGGATATAATACCTGCGGCATGTCTGATATTGAAATGAAAGTTTCGGCACAGGCACATTCCAAACTGGGGAGATAGACCAAGAGCAAAAATGTTTCAAAGTAAGTGCGTAAGATCTACTTTCGATGACTCTTAAGTTCTTCAACCACATCAAAGTATAAGAGTCTAGAGATAGAGATTAGAAGAGAATTTTAGAGAGGAGAAGAACTATTTGAAGAGGCCTTTACTCTGAGTCACAACCACACTATCTCTAGTCCAGGACAGCGGGAGATAGCCCTAACCTTAAAACTAGTCAGATAATTTTAAGGATAACTCTAGGAAGAATTTTCTGGAAAGAGCAGAAGGTAGGGTCTGCTTCTCAACTCACACTAAAGAAAAACCACGTCACTAGGACTACACCAAGAACTGAATGTTTGTCCTCTGCAGTTTAGGTCTCACCTGACTCTCACTTAATAACTCAAGGACAAGAGATGGGCTGGTTATTCTTTTCAACAGGGATGTGGAGAAAGGGGACCATGCTGAGATGGGGTGGCAGGCCTGGAGTTCTGGACCCAAGAATATGTGAGTGTGGGTCAAGAAACTGGGGGAGGCCATGCCTGAGAAGCCCACACTGAGCTGAGCCAGCAAAGGGCCATCATAGGTCTTTCTAGGAGGGGTGTCTAGGGGATCACTCATACGTTGGTGGAAGCTAAAGCTTCACCTGGATGCATAGGGTCTAAGGGATGAGGAAGTAAGCAGCATAAGCAGAACAGCATTTGCCCTTCTCAAGGGAAAGTGCAGGTGAGAGACCCTCAGTGATCTGTGTTTGGGGGTGGGAAGGAGGGTCTTCTAAGAGCCCATGGAAGTGCCCATGAGTGAATGAGCCAGCTTCACCTACCTGCTAAGTACAGATGGAGGGTGAACCTGACCACCAGGAGAGTGTCAGGGGAGTGAGGACTTTCCTGCTGCCTTTTCCTCTCCACATTCCCTCATCCCCAGTTTGGGAGGGATTCAGAACCTCAATGGTAGCCAAGCAAGGGAAGTAGAAATCGTGTGAGAAAAGAGTGAAGAAACCAACCTTACCATCCTTCCCTAAGAGCAGGGAAGGGCTTATATATATGGGCATCTTCATTACTCCAATGTGACAGTGTTTAGTGACTTAAAGTAAAGATTAAGTCTCTTTATTATCTAAATGTGACCACAGGACTTCATGGAGGCTGCCAATCATGGTAAAGAGAAGAGCTTCCCCCACTGAATCAATTTAAAGGGCTAAGAAGGACAAAAATAGAGGCATTTGGCGATTACATTACAATTACAATTGGCATTTAGCAGAAAGGATAGATCCATCCAAAGTATGCTGCCCTCACCCAGGCAAGAGCCAGAGCCATGGCGTATAAGAGCATCAGGAACTCCAGTCACCAACAAACTGCCCAGGGAATCCCAGGTCCCACTCTGGGTTACCCACAAAATATGTTTAAGCACACAGTTTTCCTGCGACAAATTAGCCCTTGCACCCTACAGCCGTGCAGCCTCAGTGCCCTTTGCCAGTCTGAGCCTCAGGGCTTGACAAATCAGGTTTCTCAGGCTTACTACTGAGTAATGAGGACACTGCCCTCTGGCCCAATAACAAGATACAGGAGGTAAGCCACCCACTGCCGGACTCTCAGTCTCGCCATGCTGACACCTTCAACCTCGTCACCTGCCATGTTTCCTCCTTTACTTCTGCGACACAACTACCAGCACTGCCCATAGTTCCTTCAACCAAAGGAGAGTTTCAGTTCCTCTCACTTCATGTTCCTTCACTCCCAGGCATTTACACTGTGGCCCCACTTCTAGAACTCTCTCTGATTCATTCCCGCCCTGTGTCTGGAAGCCCAGTACGTGAGTAAGAGCATGACTCTGAAATTTAACATGTTGCTCAGAATCTGAATTTCTCTATTGAGTAACTTGTTGACCTTGGAGTACATATTTAGTCATTCCAACCTCAATTTCCTCATCTGTAAAATAAGGATAATATTATTTTCCTCATAAAGTTGAAGTGAGGATTAAATGACATAGTGAACTAAAAATATTTAGCCTATGGCCTGGCACATACTAAGTACTTAGTAATAAACATTTGTTGAAAAAACTGAATAAATGGTTAAGTGGACTCCAAAACATCCGGTTTCCTCATATTGGAAAGCCACTTCCTCTACCATCTGCCTGGCAAACTTCTACTGATCCTGAAAAATCTGGACCAGGAACCTAGGATCATTACAGAGAATGAGTAACTTCTCACTGTATTAACGTTTCAATCTCCAGATAAGCTGTTAGGCGAGAAAACGAGGTATTTAAAAGTGCATATGGCACCTTTTGTGAGACAAAATTATGTCAACTTTTGTATAGAAAAAAGGGGAAAGAACACATGACAAGTGTGAATTTCTGCTAGGTAGAGACACTGAAAGAATAAGCCAGAAACTACTAATAGTGATGTTTGAATTCAGCCTCCACAATCAATAGGGTCCCCTTAGACTGTTCATGTAGATATGTATGCACTGAGATCAACTTGTATTTAAGACTCTCACCCTACATGACCCAAACCACTAGTTGATACAGTTAAATACATTCTATTAACCTATATTCCAAGCAAGAGGGGAGGAGAAAGAGAAGGAAAAGAGACCATGCCTTGTGCCAGGCACTAAATGAAGTACTTTATATATATTAACTCAAGTGATCTTCACAGCCCTTCGAGGAAGTTACTATTATGCAAAGGAGGAAACAAGATCAAGAGCCAGACAGCTAGTAAGAAGTAGAGCTAGAATTCGAACTCACCTCTGAGTCTGAAGCCTTGCACCCTTTTAGTCACACAGTGTGGCCTCTACATGCTGCCCAGTTTGGTAAATGACATGGAATTGATAAGCATGACTTACTCTTACTTTATTTTTGAACTGGCTAATAAAGACAGTGGGCTGAGTACAGACTCTTGCTGCACACCAATACAAATCTTCCCATTGGGCATAAATTATTTTACGGTACTTCTTGCCTGTAGCTCTTCAGCCAGTTATGAATTCATATAAATGTGCTCTCCTCTGACTTTATTTCCACATATTTTTGAAAATATAACCTAATCTCCCATTAAGTTCCAAGCTGAAGACTAAAGAGTATAAAAATTCAGAGCTTATTTTGGCATGAATTGTTTTAATAAGTCAATGCCAGTTTCTAATCATCACTGCTTTCTAGTCTCAATACTTAGAAGTCATGAAAGCAAGCTGATAAGTTTAGTATAATTTTACAGAAAGTTTTTAGAAAACTATATTAATGTCACCAGCTTCTCTTTAGTCCTTGGAGTCTACTTAAGAACTAAAAACTTGAGCAATATTAGCCGACATCTATTTTTGCCAAGGTAGGGGGAGGCATTTCCAATTTTCCATAATTTTCCATCTTAGACACATTTTGTGAGCAAATACACAAAACCTGTATGTTCTAAAAATGCACTTTTCTGAGTTTAGATACTTAACATGATTTAAAGAAGACAGATGTTTCCTTACCATAACTTTACCAACTGAAAGCTTCAGTCTCATCCTAATGGCAATGTTTGTTCACTCCTTTCCAGCGTGAAGATCCTTGATATGTAGAGAAGATGTAAGTAGAACCAATCAGTAGTTCTGCCTTCTCTGTGACATTTGGTAGTTACACTACCTGTACCATGATTGAGTCTCCATTAGTCTCTTTCTCAGCATATTACTGTACAAGTCATTCTTGTATTAATTAGTATTTTTCACAAGCCTCAGTTCATTCTCACCTTAGACTTGTTCACAGGTTTGAGCTACTTGTATTGTTGTTGTTGGTCAGTGATACCGTGTCCCTCCTCCCATGCTATTTACACACCCTTTTGAACTCTGGCATCAAGGATGGGTGAAGTCACACAAGTGAAAATATTTCTGTAAGCCAGTATTATTACAGTCTTAAATTTAAATGACATGGTCTGATTGGTAGAAGAATTTAGGGTTTGAAAATATTACCAAAACATTGTAACATTAGCACATCTTTCAGAGCTTTCCTTCCTCCTGTTTTTCATTCCTTGTAATTCATCAATGATGACACTGAGAATTAACCTCCCAAAAGGAACCTATCAACACAAATATTACAGTGGGAAGAGGGTATCTTTGTTTCCATAACCTAGACACTCATTCATAAGATGCGCTCAGACTGAGGTACGATTGTAATTGCTAATTGGAAAGTTGTTTTTTTTGTTTGTTTGTTTGTTTTGTTTTGTTTTGTCTTGTTTTCAGGGGTGGACTAATTTGGTTTGGAAATCAAATTTGGGGAGAATCAAACTATAGAGCAGAAGCAAATCATTTGTGGGGCTGGAGAGATTATTTGCTCCCCTGGGACAACTTTCATTTGTCTGTCCTGCATTGTCCTGTATTATATGGGACTCAGTTAATCTTTTTTCTCTTATGCAGAATCTATGGGGAAATTTCAACATAAACGGCAATAAGTAGGAACTCAATAGCTTTGAACCCAGAAACCCACCACTTTGCTCATTTAATCTTGTTCAGATCACTTTGCTTTTTAAAAAGAAAAAGAAAAAAAGATTCAAGGGGGCATGAGGGCATGTCTCCCAAACCAGATCTAAATGAAAACTTGTTATTTTAATATTATTAAGAGACAATTCTCCTTGCTATACTTTATCCAAGCGACCCCAAGGTCTTTCTCAGTGGAAACATCATCAGCTCTTTGACTTGTCTCACAATCAAGCAAGTATTTGCAAAAGGATTAAGAGCATTCAAGACATTACAAGAAGCACAGGCAGCCTTCCTGACATGGCACTGACTTTGACACACAGTTTCCTTGACTGTGCTATTACAAACCATGTCTTTTTCCTAAACCCTTTCCCACATGCATGCACAGATGGAGAGGGAAGTAGGATCTCATGTCATTTCCATTTCTTCCTCCCTATGAAGCCTCTCTTTCTATCCTTTAGTCTCAGTTTTACAGAGAAGACTCCCAAGGAGTAAAAACCTCATTAGCAAAGAGAATATCTATTTCTAAGACAGAATCTGTGTAATTCATGAGAGAATAAATTGACAGCAGTTAATGTCTAACAGAGGAACTGTTCTTTGGACTGTGCTACATCAGGCCACTGTAGGTATGAGTCATAAATTGAACGCCTCTTTTTTATATATGTATATATCTTTATAACACATTGTCTTTTCCTGACCAAGCAGCTTGCTGAACAGCAACAATATGAAGGAACGAGAACGAAATCCATTCAAGGGCAGCAAGGACCTCAGAGCAAGTTTGTATTACCAATGCCTGACAGTACGCAATGCCTGGCTCGCAGTAGTTTTGTGAAATTAATTCCTTTTTAGATTCATTTTGTTTCTACAGACAATAAATGAGAGGGCATTGGCAAGCCTTCTAAAACTAAGACATTGAGAAAATAGCATTACCTTCTGTCACTTAAACTCAAAAATAAGCAAAATAGGTCAGAACAGAGAAATCTGAATTTCCCAATGGCTCACTGCCTTGCAAATATGATTCTAGCTCTCTCATAAATTATACCATTTTGGAGAATTCACATAAGTTCTGTGAGATTTGATTTCCCCATCCATAAAATTAAGAGGTTGCCCTAAAATATCTCTAACTTCGTTCCCGGTTCAAACACACCATGTATCCTAAACAACTCTCATAATTGCCTTGTCTAGCATTGCCCAGCACCAACTTTTATGGGAAGTCTATCTTTTTGAGGGGAATAGATGTAGGAAGCCAGGAATTTCAGGATGTCATACTTTTCAGAGTACTGTACTTCCCACCTCATGGGTTCAATAAGCATTTCTATTGTTCCGATTACATGCCTTCCCTCCTTTTGTTTGCATTGGGTTCTTTTTAACAAATCAACTAAAGAGCTGAAAGTTGTAAAGTGACCTATCCAAAGTCACACAAAGTACCCAGAGATGAAGTCTAGGTTTTCGTTTTGTTTTCTTTCCCAGATTTCTTGTTTTGTTAAATGTGGCCTTATTTCACGGTGTCATATTTATCACCATCACAAGACTTTTTGGGTTCCTGCTGGGTACACTGCAAGTTACCAGACCCCATGGGAATTTATGTGGCTCACAAAAGGCATGACTCCTACACATGCACTTTCAATTTAAAATAATCCCATCTGTTTGACCTTTTGAGTGTACTACATAAACATCTCGGTCCTTCAGTAAGCAAATAATACCACTATAGCTCAATTTGAATGGTATTTACAGATGAAGAAACAGAGATTCAGAAGACGTTAATTAACTGATCCAAGACCATATGGCTAGATTTTAGTAGGACTGGAACTAGAATGCTGGGTCTCTTTCTTAATGTTCAATTTATTTTAATCTAAACCATTTTACCTCTGAGCTGCATGGTACAGATAAAATAAAATCAAAATCCTGCACAAGTCAAAATCCTTTCTCTTACACATTCAAAATGGCCTTTCCAAGTCCCAAAGATCATAGCAGAGCAATTTTAGATCTGGCAGAGTGAGTATCACAAACTGTCCTGGATAAAACGGTGGACTTCAATCATTAACTGAGCATCTTCTGTGGCTGGGCAAAGAGCTGGAATCCTGAGCGCCGCAAGAAAAGGTATGCTATGGGCCCTGCCCTCCTTTTGGAAAGGTAAGGCAAATGAACTCTTCAAAAGATACTTTGTAGTGTGAGACAGTAAAAGAATAGAGAGTGGCAAGCTTCCAGGTTCACTTATTCACATATCTGGTATCTTCTATATTTAAGTTCTGGATGTACTAAAGGCTGCTGAATATCTATTAACAGTGCTAAATAAACTCTAAGAGAAAAGTGAACAAACAACCAAAGCAATTATTGACAAAGGCGCATTATACAAGTGTTCCATGGGCCTGTGTATGCACCTATTTGTGTTTGTTCCCCCTTCCTGCCCCTCGCTGCTTATACGTATCTTACTTATCCTTTCAGGGCCCCTAACATAGTGGCAGAATTGACCAGAGATCATAAAACATTATAGATGAGAAGGATCTTATTGGATACTTAGCCCACACTCTGCCCTTCCTTCATACAGATATATTTTCCTCACATCCCTCACATGGGTGCTGAGCCTCTGTTTGCATATTCCCATTGGAAGGAGGTTATTCTTTCTTGAGCTACCTCATTCCACTTGACAGACTAACTCTAATTATTAAAACATTTTTTATATAGCAGCATTCTAAATTTTGAGAGCCTGAGCTATGGCAACCCTAGAATTCAGATGTTTCTATCAAACTAGTGGAGGCAGCGGGGGTGGGTTAACCAATGGAAGAGTGATTCAAGAAACGTACATTTGACCCAAAAGCAAAGCTGGTGTCAGATGGTAAGGCCATTCTGAATAGCCCACATTCTCAGTCTTCCGTATTTCCCTTTGGCCCTCATGGGCTTAATAGACTCGATAGATTGAGTCTTTCAAAGTAATAAGTGCACTAAAGAAAGTAAAAAATAAAACAAATTCTCTGTATAAGCCATTAGTATCACAATGTAACATGGACTGAATCTAGCTTGCATTGAGGATTAAGACACAAGTTGACTACAAGCAGCACATCAGGGCTGGGAGTTTTTCTTGAGAGAAAACAGGAGCAGACTACAGTTGGGATAGGAAAGACGAATATATGCTCGTTGAGCTTTTCTAGGTTTCTGACCAAACACTGTCCTCAACAGTAGATATTGCCATAGTGAATCAGAACTAGAGAGGAAATACATGGTGGACAATACATGGTTAAACCCACAGGGTAGCTAAGAACCCTCATCTACATATGAGATTCTGTCTGGAATATTCTCAGAGCTATCTGAAAAGAATCTGAACTAGACATCCTCAAGGGCAGGAGGGAACTGAAGTAGGAAAATATTTCACTAATGCCCCTGTGCTCCTATTTTTCAGTGAGACTAAATGACAATAACAACAATATCTACACAAATATGATCATTTATGATAACTCTACTAGGCCTTTTGTGTCTTCTCACCCTTAATGCTGATCACAACACTATGAAACTGATATTGTGTTGTTAGTTTACAGTTGAGAAAATTAAGTCTCAGAGGGCCTAAGTAATATTCCTCAAATTCATGGCCAGTAAGATTTGAAAATAGGTCTGACTCTTCACATCATATGTGTCCTGATGTAGCATGGAGAAATATAGGTTAATAAATATTAAATCAAAATCTGCCCACATAAAATTTCCATCCAGTGATCGAAGTTCTGTCTTTTGAAAAACAAAAAAACAAAACAAAACAAAACAAAACTGTCTTTGTGGACTACTCCGCAGTGATTGGGGAAGATACTTAGCAAGGACTCCACTGAATCATCTTCATCTTGACCTCAGGTAGACCACTATCCAATCTCCTTATCAACCTGGTCTTCCTCCACTGGCAAGTCTAGTTTATCAATATCCCCAGCACTCTAGATGTTTTCTAATGTCCTCTAAAAACAATACCCAATATACTATGCTGCTCTCCTGAGCTCTCAGGATTCCTACATGCTACAGCAGCTCCCCATTTTTCCAAAGCTTGACAAGAAACACAATCTCAGCATCACACTCAAGAGCAACTGAGGTGGTGCACAAGATATCCCATAGCTCAGCCAACCATGTGAATTCATTCCCTGGAGCCCAGTTTACTGCCATTCTAATGTAACTGCTGTGATAAAATATTAAACTGTATGTATAATTGGTTACTTTATAGTAATGCAGGGTCTTGCTTATTTGAACAAAATTCATCATTTACAATTTTCTACTGGAAATGATATCTTTTTATTGATATCTCTCCTTAATTGCTGGAACCATGTCACACATTTTCTAGGCAGCATTGAAATAATTTTTATATTCCTCTTAGTTTAGAATTAGCATATAAATTTCGGATAAATAGTATTACAAATATTCTTTTTGCATAATGAAAAAATGTTGACAAAAAAAAAAAAGAAAGAAAGCAGATGTAATTGAACCAGATGACTGGTTTGAAAAGGGGGTTCTATGGAAAGGAACCTCACAGGGTGATCTGATCATTAATTCCTAACTGGGCAGATTATGGTAGGTAATCTGCCCCAGGCCTATAACATTTTAGTGAAAGTTTTTTAAGCAAGCCTGTCCACTGTTCTTGTGCATCTAGGTCACCACACCTTTGAAATGCCAGACATAATACCTTCAAAGTGGTAACTACCTTCAAATGAGCACATAATCTTAGCTATCCTGTATTATGATCCCTCCCTTGATTTCTCCCATCTTCATGTCATCTTTCTTATGTTCTTCCTTAATTCCAAATGCATAAAAGAAACTGCAAAATGTTATTCTGTGAAGCACTTCAGATTTTGCTTCTCAGCAATTGTCATTTGGCTCAAAGAAACTCTTACAAAAATTCAAAAAAAAGCTGTTTACATTTATATTACTCAGGGATATTTATAGACAGGTATAGTCAACCCAGGCTATGCCCTATACATCCTGTAACTAGACCATGTTATAGATTCCACATAGCTGAACTTCACTGCCATTTGTTTAGGACTCCTAGAGGCTATGATCTATGTTTATAGACTAAAGGGCATGTATAAGTGGAATACATTTCTCTATAAACAAAACAAAAGTTTAACATAATTTTAAATGTTGACATCATTTATATTGAGGAGCAATATAAAAGTTGGAAAGTATACCCTTAGCATCACTGCCTGTGTGGTAAAGTAGAAAGGAAATTAAATTGACACAATCTAGAAAATTTTGGCAAATCATCCACTCAATGAGAAGTGCAGAAATGTATAACCTCCCTCATAGAGAAGACAGGAGGCCAATTTCTGCCCATCAAGGAGAGCATGAAAATCCCAGACTTGCAAAAGGAGCTTCATGCCTACTAATATGAATAGAGTTCTTTTCTACCAGTCATAAGTCATCTGAAGAGCTGACCTTATTAACTCATGTGGTAGATAGCTCAATGACTAATAAAGACTAACAGCTACACTATCCTACCAAAAAGAAATGTATATTTTAAGGAAGACATTACATTTTCTGACCCGTGTTCAACTATAAGTCAACTGGGAGATTAGTCATGACAAAAAATTTAAAACATTGTTTTGATAAATTCTTACAATATAATTATTATGTAGTTTAGTGTTTTACCGATTCAAAAATTATAAAATAAAATTACATAATTTGTAATCATATAAAAAAGTATATCTGAGCCATTTGATATCTTATTTTCCCAGTATCTTTTGACTTCCAATGAAAAAAGCAAGGCCTAAAGCATTAATCACATGCTACTCTTTATTTAACAAGCACATTGAACAATCTGACATCCATTGCTGTCTTTTTTTCATTTTTAAGTATGCAATGTAATCCGATTTTTACATTACAAATATTCATAAACTCTTTAAGGGCAAATACCATTTCTCATATTACATTTTTGTCTTTCCAGAGTACCTAAAATAGTGCCTTCAATAATTATTCATTCACTAATTCATTCAACAGTCTATGTGTTCACCACGTGCTAGCAGCTGGGGATATATACAGTCCATGCCCCCAGGAAGCTCTCAATTATATTTGAAACAGAGAGAAGGGACCCTATCCCAGATCACCTGGAGCACGGGAATGAGAAAACTGATGCAAGTTGAGAAAATCTATGTAAAGGAAGTAATTCTAGACTCTTCTCTAGGACAAATGAGTAGAATTAGCCAGTAGAAAGAAGGTGAGTAATTGACATAAATGGGCTTTTACACATAGTAGGCACTAGATAAGTAATTGTCTTCTTGTTCTGGAAAAAGTGGTATTGACTTGAAATTAGTGACCTCTCAACCCTAAGATTCTGTGGGTCTCTGACTTTTTTTAAGCCATGAGAGACCTATTTATGAAGTCAATGCTTCAGGCTTCCTTTTACCCAGGAAAACAGGACTGCTTTTTAAGAAAAGGAAAAGAAAAAAGGGGAAAAAAAACAACACAAAACACCTCCTTAGGCTTGATGTTCATATGTCTATTCTAAAAGTAATATATGTTAATTTTGGCATATTTGAAAAATGAAAGGAAGAAAAATGATCACCCAGCCCATCACTGAGAGTCAACCATTTTTATTGAAATGGTAAATTTCTTTCCAGTCTTTTTATTTTGCAAAGTTTTGATTGTATTAACTAACCGTTCATATTTAAAAACTAAAACCCACAGTACTAGATGGCACATGGCACAATGTGCAGACTTGTTAAATAAACAGAAGCATTTTATTAATGCTTTAGGAGTTGTTTCTTTCACTGGAAACCACAAACAAGCTTTCATATTAACAAGCCATCATTAAAACTATCAGTTTCATTGGCTCCATATCCCATGCAGATTTCATAAGATGCACATTTTTAATCTATCATTCTGTTGTTAGACATTTAGGTTATTTCCAAGATTTCAGTGTTCGAAATAATTTTGCAATGAACATGTTTGTATACAATGATATTTTCCCCTGTGTTTTGGATACTTTTTTACAAGCAAGTCTTAGAAGCAGAATGAATGGATCAAAGGGTATGAAGTTATTAAAGCTCTTAATACATACTGCCAAACTGCTCTTCAACAAAGATTATACCAATTTTCACTCCTATCAGCCATGAGAGTATTTTTGACTGTTATTGGCACTGAATATTACCACGTAAATCTTTAATTTGATAGTTTTAAAAGGGTTGTTCAAATTTGTATCTATTTGATTACTAGTGAAGTTGAGTATTTTCCCCTTTGTCACTTGGTTGTATTTATTTGGGGGATCTAAGGCTGAATTGACATTAGGTCAAAATCAATAGCTCAGGTCATCTATCTACAGAAGAGCATTGAAGGCTTCTGGGATTCTGTTAATTGCTACATTACCACTTCATGTGAAAATTAAAATAACCTCTTTGCCCACAAATGTACAATAAGAGCTCACACCAGATCTTGAAAGCACCCAGGGCCAGGTGCCCAAGGCACATTTGCACTAGAACCCGTCACAGTTTTCTAGACTTGCACTTCCGTAAGAGTCATCTCCATATATTTTTTAATACATGTATTTCCTGCTAGACTTCATGTTCCACGAAACCTGGGACTTGGCAGTGTCGCTCACTGTTGTGTCCTCAGTGCACACTGCACAACCTGGGAGACAGCACCACCTTCCTCCATTCATCAGACTTGGTGTCATGTGAAAGAAGCCAGGCTGCGATAGGACAGAGGAGCATCTCCAGAGAGGCTGAAGTCTGAGTTCCACCTCCCCCACAGACATACCCTAGGGTAACTTCTATGAAGCGCTCACTACGTGGAGAAGGTATGGGGCACACTGAATGCCTGCCTCTATTTATGTGTAAATTTAACTTGATCTTCCTAATCATTAGGCACAAAGCAACCATCTTGATACTGCTGCTCAGGACATGAGATGATTAGCAAAGACATTCCTCCTGCCTGTGTGTGCTGTGAATAGAAGACTTTCATTTGACTTCCTGAGTTTTGTCCAATTGACTTCCTTAGTTTGTATCCTAACTTCATGAAAATCCATATACAATACATGATTTGGAGGTCCGATTTGCGTAGGATACACGACTTGTGGGAAATTAGTTGTAGCAAAAGGGTTTATTTCCAGTTTCAATAAATACTGCCTCACTCTGTGCTTGTCTGGTGGACTGCTCATGAAATTACTTCTTGGGAAAATTTTTTCTATCAAACTATTCATATGTCTCAATAATTCCACTAACATTTACTCAGCTTTTGTGCACGTCTTTCACTGTGCTAGTTGCTCTCATATGCTGTTCTATTCAATTATTACAAAAACCATATTTGGTAAATATTGTTTTTCCCACTTATCTCAGATGTGGTTAAATGACTTGCTCAATATCATCCTGCCAGATAGTATCCAAGACAGAACGCAAACCTAGATCTCCTAATCTTTAGCCCAGTGATTTTTTTTTCTGTAATTAGGCATGAGTTTTACCCATGTAACTTTGTATGATGATATCTCTCCACTGTTTGCCATGGCATGCTGTGCATTCTATGGAAAATTAATCCTAGCACTCATCACACTGAAATTATTGAATTGCTTGCCTGTTCCCCTCTGTAGGCTATAAGTCCATTTAGGGCAGAAAGCATATTTTATTTGATATTGTATACTCAGAGCCCAGCAGACTATCTAGAATTAGTGAGTTTGATAACATTTTTAATTGATACACAATTATATCAATCAAGCACTAAGTAAATGAGGGAGATGTTAATACTTGGGTTACATGTTACTGTGTTTTGCAAATCAGAAATTCTAAGAACAACTAATAGTTCACTGTTCTTTATCTATATCAAATTTATTTTAAGTTTTATTAATTAAAGTTAATTAATTAAAGCACATCTCCACCCTCCCTTATCCTACTTGGCGTTTACTAATTCCAATCTCCAACAGTTGTACAAAATTGCTTACAAGTACCTCACTGTGTTTTTACTGTTTATTTTTTATTCCTTTATATGGACTATCACCAAAAACAAATGATTTATCTCTATAAAGATCAGAGTATGGGCAACAGAATTACTTAACATTTCCTCCCTCTTTTTTTTCCCATTCTTAAATTAGAAAGAAATTTTAAAACCTCCCTGAATCTTCAAATTCTCAGCTAGATTTCCCTGGATAATATCCCATCCAAGGGAATTCCCAACACCTACTAAAATGCCTCCAGTGACATGGAACTCTCTTCTTCCTGATGGAGCTTGTTTCCTAGTTAGCCTTCTCAAACTAGAAACTTGGAAGTAATGGAACATATTAATAAGCAGAAGTGTGAATTGGTACAAATTTTAGTAATATAAATCATGAGACTTAAATATATGCATACCTTTCAACCAGATAATCCTAAAAATCTACCAGGAGATTACCAAAGATATACATAACGCTGCATATTCCAGGATGTTCTTTGCAGTGTTATTTATAATAATCTGATGTTCCAAAAAGGAAAGAAAACTAAAAACCATCTGATTGTTCAACTATACAAAATAGTTGTACTTATAATAGTTCATGTATATAAAAGTGTAATGAAATCATTTAAAAATTATACTTTTTATAATACCTTATGAAATGAGGAAATGTTCATGGTATACTGGTAAGTGAAAAAGTTAAGTTACAGAACAGGATAGCAATATCTGCATAACAGAAAATATTTTCTTTTAATTTATGTTGGCATACACAGAAAAAAATCTGGAAATTTATAGAAAATGTTAATAGTTATTTCTGAGCAGGGGTATCATTAGTAGTATATTTCATTTATACTTTACTCTTTTCTTATAGATGTTCTAAAATAGTTACTCCTGTAACCAGAGAAAAGGTAAGTTTAGTGTAGACCCTTCCTTAAATTGAACTGAAATTTCTCTCTTTTTTAAAAAATAACTTTGGCATATTTTACTTGAAGATATATATATATATAAAATCTTTCATACTCTTAAAAGTCCTTCAAACATTTGAAGCAACTGCAGTGCCCCTCTCTCTGCCCCTCACTTTCTATTACCAGTTGAACATCTTATGGTGTCTCCAAGTCTGGCCGCCCTACCACACATTCTCTGCACAGCAGCTAGAGTGAGCCTATGAAACACACTAACCATTCCCTGTTCAACGCTTTCCAATGCTTCCCATCAGACTTAGAACAAAAGCAACGCCCATAGCTGGGCCCATAAGCCTCTCTCTCCAATCCTGCTTCCTTCTGTTGTTAATCTCTCACTCCACTTTAGCCTCCAAGTTTTCTTGCTCCCATGTTCCTATTTGTCTTAGTCCATTTGGGCTGCTATAACCAAACAGCATAGACAGTGGCTTATAAATACAACAGAAATATATTTCTCACAGTTCAGGAAACTAGGAAGTCCAAGATCAAGGCACCGACACTTTCGGTGTCTGATGAGAGCATGCGTCCTGGTTCACAGACACTTGTCTTACTGTGTCTTTACATGGTAGAGGGGGTAGAAAAGTTCACTGGAGTCTCTTTTATAAGGGCTCTAATGCCATTCGTGAGGGCCCCAACCTCATGACCTTGTCACCTCCCAAAGGCCATACCACCAAATGCCATCACACTGGAGATTCGGTTTCAACATATGACTTTTGAGGAGAAACATTCAGTCTATAGTACCATCTCAGGACCTTTACACTTGCAATTCTTTTTGCCTAGAATATGCTGCCCCCAGATATTCCATGGCTCTTTCCCTCCCTCCAGTCAGGTGTCTACTCAGTGTCACCTCCTCAGAATGGTCTTCCATGAACACCTCCTCCAAACCAGTCCCCCTACCACTTTCAGTCCCCTTACTCTACCTATTTTTCTATCTGGCACTTACCACAACGTAATAGTTTCCTGTTGATTTGTCTGATTGTTTATGATCCATCACCCCAACCAGAATTTAAATTCTGTAAAGACCAAGACTTTTCCAGTTTTTTTCTCACTGCTATAATCCCCATTGCCTTGAGAAGACATGGGTTAGGAGTTCAATACATAGGTTTAAATGAATGAAGTCAGTGGTTTCAGGTTTCCTCACCCAGCTGCTGGAATCCCAAGCCCCCCACTCCGAAATCAAAGTGATACCCAGGAAAAATAACCATGTTCCAAATATGATCTGGCCAGAAGGAGCAGCGTGTCTCTCCCCCCTTCTCCTGTCCCCATGCAACTCTCTAATATGCCATCTAAATTCAAATGACATCCCTAGCAGCCACATCACACTTCTCACTCACACGGAGCATCTAATGAGCACACTGCTGCGAAACAGGTACGAACCACAGCTCCCAATTAATATTTATTCACTCTAGCAACGAATGAAGAGACCTGAAAATACATATATTATTTTAAGGGGTAACTTACACACAGAGAGATCTTTTCCTTTTAGAAAATTATGTGAAAGACATTCTCTGAGGTCAAAAACACTTAAAAAGAAAGGGTGAGACAGAGAGTAGAATTGAATAATACCTGAAGCTTGTAGAAAATTCAAGTCCTGGCCCCACTGACAGATTAAACAATGAACAACTTGTTTGTGCTCCGTCTTGGCAAAAACACACAGTTGGGGAAGGCATGACTCAGAGAACAAGGAACAGAACATGCAACAGTTATTCAGACAGATCCACCCCAGGCAGGCAGATGAGCACCCAAGTTGCAAGCATTTCATCAATAATGTGGAACAAACAGATATGTGAGGATGAGACCACTATCTAAAAGACGCACTAATTAGATGACAAGCTAAAATAAGTTCTCTCCTTCTTTACTGGTGTCCCTGTGTAAGCTGTCATAGAGGGGGAAAACCCCAGTGATGGTATCTGTGGCTCTATCTTTCACATGATCTTAAAATATCTCCATTAAACAAAAACAAAACAAAACAAAAAAATGAATGAGACACCAAAGTAATACAAACATGAAAATGTGTTCATTTTGCAAAACTTGTGAGATTTCGCCACAAAAAAATGAAGCTGTTAACCACTATTACTAACTAACATGATTCTTTGTGAAAATGTTTGTTTTGATCGAAATGTTGCTGCCTTTCTCCCAAAGTCTATAACTGCATTCAAGATTACAGTGCTGACCTGGCTCTGCTAAGAGCTTTGTAAAGGACTAACCAGGCTTGGGGAGAAAAGCAGGATTGAGACATGGATAAAGGGGAGACTTTTATTTTTACTCCATTCACTTAATTTTTGTTTTAATCACCATTTTTGAGAAAATACACATACAAAGTTTACCATCTTGCCCATTTTTAAGTGTATAGTTGAGTAGTGTTAAATACATTCAGACCGTTGTGCAACCAAGCTCCAAAACCCTTTTGATCTTGAAAAGTGAAACCCTACACCCTTTGAACAACAACTACTCCATTAGCTCTTATATGGCTAGAGTTTTTAACAATTAGAATATATTTTTAACCATAAAAAAATTTAAAAAGGGAAATGCATTCACAGGGTGAAAGATGACATTTAATTTATATCTATATGGAAAATCCAATCCTGAAATAAATACCTTAAAAGGACTGGTCAAAAATCTTGGGGGGGAAAAAAAAGAACAAATAAAAAAAGTTGGTTTCATAAATATATTAACTAAGGAGAAGTTATCTGGATGACTAAAAAATATTTGGACTACAGATTTATAGGCAGAATAAATACTAAGCAGTTCCATTCTTCAAAATGCAATGCCAAATCCATCTCCCTGTTACTCACTAGCAATTTCCATTGACTACAATTACTCACAGACAGATATTTGAATAAAAGCCTATTACTAGTAGTAACTTGAGCTCTGGGGCCAAATGCAGCAGAACCATGGTCAAAAATCTCCTTGCAGCCCTGCACACATTGACTCTGAAAGGACATCTGCATATCAGAGGACACAGTTGACTTAGCATTCCAAGGAACTTGGCTTGGGTGCCTAGGGACCAGCAGTGGGTCTGGATTCAAATACCTATCTATGGGTTTTCCCTTAATATCCAATTTGCCTGGAATTTCCCCCAAACACTGAACAGTTGTTTTTTTCATTGCACCACCTCGGTCAAACTCTCTATTTACAGTGACATCACTTTGTTACGGAGGGAATAGAATATCTAAATATAGCCCTAGAATTCAGCCATTTTCTTACCTATCCACACGTCATTTTGGTACGTAAATCCACAGATAGGTCCATATTATTGAGGAAAATTCATTTTTCACTGCCCCCTTTCCTGTCACTTGAAAAGAGCACTTGGACAATGAAATTGCATTTCCTCTGTGACTGGAAGAAGGCTAAATGGGGTGGGGGGTGGCAATTACAAGTAATCAACAGCTGCCTAAGCTTCTGCACCTAAGAGATAATCACACACAACATCTCAATCTAATTAACAATTTCTCTTTGCCAAATTTAAAAGATAACATTTTCCTTAAACTTCTTGAGAACCTCATACTCAGTTAATCCCAGAAACTCTTAGTTTAATTTGCAATGAACAAAATAAAATAAAAATAACACCTCATATTTGTATAGGGCTTTAGGATTTTCGCAGTTCTTTCATGAACATGGATTCATTTTGATCTTTAGAACAACTCAGAGTAGTGGATATTGTTATTTCCCTCTTACACATGAAGCAATTAAGAAGCAGACTATTTGAGTAAATTGTCCCCAAATTATTTAGTAAGTATGTGTGAAGATAGGGCTTAAGCCCAGGTCTTCCAGGAATAATTCTATCTTTTACCAAAATACTAGTCTTTCTTGTAGGTCTATGCATTAAATGTTCATTTTTGGCAAATTCTAACACTCTTTTTATCAGGAAAAAAATGTAGAAACTTTTCCCCCTTAGGCTAAACCAGCCATGCATACACAAACATTAGATTTATAAAATGATTGGTGTATATTAAAGACATCTATTATCCCATCAATATTTCCTTTTTTGCTTTCACTAATATAGGTTGTCCACACAGCTGATTTATGCAGATGTTATGATTTTATAATGTCTGTACATTTGAGATTAGTTTGAAATGTCAGAGAGTTTTGATATTTTAGGTTTTACATTTCATGCATTTCTCCCTGTGTGTTATGGTTTCTGCCAAGCACCAAATTTAGCAGCTTCTCAAAGCTTTTTCTAGCCTGCCCCAAACAAGAAGCACTAGAAATTACTGAAGACAAGTTGGCCTTGTGAGAATTCCAAACTAGTTTCTAAACCAAAGAAATGGAGTGAGATAAATTTAGAACACTTGTGAGCTTTGAAAGTCTATTTGGATAAATTTCAGTTACTGCCAATGTAAAAGCATGTCCTAGAAACAAAAAGGGTGATCAAAGTCTCACCTCCAAATAACATTCATCCCTCATAAAAGGCACAAGGGCAAACTTTGCTTTGTTGGGAAATGTTAACACAGTCAGAAATCAAAACACATCTAGATGAATTGGGAAGAGGGGGTTTTGGTTGATTTTGTTGTTATTGCTATAGTTTTTGTTATTATTTTTTTTAACAATATATTATCCTGGGGTTTTAGCTATACCTACAGTCATATCAATATATATTTTAAAACTTTTATTTATTTTAAGTGTGTTTTTCCAGGACCCATCAGCTCCAAGTCAAATAGTTGTTTCAATCTAGTTGTGGAGGGCACAGCTCACAGTGGCCCATGTGGGGATCAAACCGGCAACCCTGGTGTTACGAGCCTGCGCTCTAACCAACTGAGCTAATCAGCCGCCCCCAGAACAATTTTTCAAAATTATTCTTATGATGGTAAGTAACTGTTTTGTGGATTACCAGCTGAATAAAGAATATACTACACTGAATCATTTATGGTAGTGAATTCATTATAAGGTGATCGATAAAGCACTACGTCTGTGTCCTGTCAATCAAAGGTAGGAAACCTTTTCAGTGAAGTAAACTGTTTATAGACTATCAGAAATGCCATGGGTTTTTCTGGAAAGCAAAATGTCAATATGCTCAGAGTTCATGTCTTTTCACCTAATAATGAATTTTAGGAATCTTTTCTATCTAATACATTAGCCCTAAATACAGGAAGTAACATAGACTCCAAAGATGTTCATCACTGGCATTATTTATAACGGTGACAAGTTGCAAACAGCCAAATTACCAAAAGACAGACGAACATTTATGTAAATGATTATATGTAACGTTGAAATAGTATTATGTAGCAATTAAATATTATGAAGGTTTTAAACACTATAAGAATGTACTTTGGAGTCAGACAGACTGGAGTTTGAATCCTGATCCTAACACTTCATTTAGCTCTATAAAACTGATCTCAGATTTCTAATTTTCAGTGATACTTATAAAGGCATAGTCATTTGGAAATAATATATTTATTTTCTGAACATACTAATTTATTCTTATGTACCTTTCCCTCCATTCTCTTCATGGCAAGCCCTGCTCATCCTTAAAAGCCAGCTGAAACGTCATCTCCTCTGTGAAGCAATTTTTAAGTTCCCTAAGCAGTGTTAGTCCCTTCTGCCTCTGTGATCCAGAGTATTCGCTTGGCGGACAGCTAATGTGGGCATTGTCACCATCATCACATATTAAATATTAAGGTTTTACTCTCTAATATGTATATCATAGTATAGAATCCTCACAGAAGCCCTATAATTCAGACACTGTCATTGTCCCCCACTTAAAATATGAAGAACTGACACTCAGAGAGAATTTGAATATTCTATTCCAAATCCCATACTTTTAACAACAATGCTATAGATTCTTAATTCTTCTTACACCCTTAAGCTTGATATTTGGGCACCAAGAAGAGATTAATGTCATCTCCAAAACCAGACATAGTCTATTTCAGGTAAATATTGCAGATTTACTTTAAAAGGATTTGACCAGTATACATTCCATCCTCTCCATCCCTTATAACCTTGATCCCTATTTATTATTTCCTTAAATATTTGTTTTTATAATCTCCTTCATGCTCTGTGCTAGGTACTAGAGATACAATAAAGAGAAATAGTAGCCAAGGTGCTGGTCTTTAAAGAGATGACAGTCTATCTGGGAGACAGACATTAATCAGAGTCACACAAATATAATTCAGAATTACACATGTGACGTGTGCTATAAAAGATAAGAACATGGTGCTATGCAAGCATAGTATGGAGAAATTTTCCCTTGATGAAGTAAAGATGAACTGGAAGTCTAGTGGGGAGAAGAGAATGAGACAATCAGGAGATGAGTTTTGTACATGTAAATGTGAGATTATTTGTCATTGAGAAGACAAATGGATATGCCTGGAGTTCAGTAAAATTAATGTGGCCTAGAAATATAAATTGGGAGGTTATCAGCATTCAAATGTATTTAAAGGATTAGATTGGATGAGATCACAGAAATTTGTGTAGTCAGGAAGAGGGGATATCCAAGATTTGAAGCCTACAGCAGTTCAACATTTAGGTATCAGAGAGATGAGGTAGAATCAACAAAAGAGGCTAAGGAGAGCCTATGAAGTCGAGTGAAAGCAGGAGAGTGAATTCTACTGGTAACTTAGTGAAGCAAGTTTTTCAAGAAGAGTGAGTGATCAAGTGGGTCAAACACTGCTGATAGGTCCAGTGAGATGGGGACTGAGAATTCACCATTTCATTTCACAACATGACAATCATTGATGGTTTTCACCCTTTCAATGGAACAGTGGGGTCAAAGTTCTGACTGAACTGAGTTTAAGAGTGAATGATAAAAGATGAACTGGTATGATGAAGGTAGAAAACACTTTTGAGCAATTTGGCTGTAAAGGGGAGAAGAAAAATGGAATAGTGGCTGCAGCGGGGAGCAGAATGGGAGAGAAAGAAAAGATTTTTTTTTCTAAAGGTGAGCAAAATAATAGCATATTTTTATGCTGATACGAATAATCTAGTAGCTCACTTAACACTGACAATATGAGACAGAGAACATAGTGGTGCTGGAGTGATGTCTTTGGCTAGACAAAAGGGGATGGGATCGATCAAGTACAGAAAGAAAAGGAATGGCCTTTGATTGAAGCTCAGACGGGTCATCTACAGCAACAGAAGGGAAGGAAGAGGAAATAGGCACAAACACATGAAGTGGGTAAATGGAATGGCAGAGCTTATGGAAGTTTTCTTCTGATTGTTTTCTATGTTCTCAGTAAAATAGAAAGCAAAATCTTTAAGGGCAAGAGAAGGCTTGCGGATAAAAAAGAATGCATGAAGCAGTCATCCAAGAGAGAGAGAATGGATGTACTAGAAAAATATAGTCTAATTGCCTGGCAAAACTGAGGGATCATTTGAAGTTATTAGACTTAAATTTAAAATGAGATGATTGCAGGCTTCTTACAAGCCTGTAAAGGAGCCAGAGAAGAGTTGACAAAAGAGTTGGATGGCAGCAGGATTAGTTTAACAGCAGAGTATAAGAAAGGGAGAAAAAGGCAATGGGAAGTGATAATATGAGGAAGTAACGGACAGTGAAAAGGAATGGATTACAGTTCCTGCCAGTACTGTTGAAGTAAGAATATTAGAGGAAGTGAGAAGAAAGATAGGAGGTAGTAGTTGGAGTACAGGATGCTTGAAATGGCAATCACGAAAGGGTGAAAGATATTATATGACAAGGTCTAGAATATGACCGTGAGGGTCAGTTACTGAAGTTGGAAGGTGAACAAAGAACTGAGTATCCAGGAATTGAAGGATCATCTACGTGGTACTGAAATCACAAGGAATTGTGATGGGAGCAGTGCTAGAGAGCTAAAACCTCTCACATCAAAGAACATCAAAGAAAATGAAAGTGAACAGGGGTTCTGTGGATGATTGCAATAACAAAGGGCAGCAGGTCATATGGTCAGACAACTTGAGATTCAAAGATGGGATTTTAGAGAGTGGGGGAGCAATAACATCTTGGAAATTGAAGTAAGGAGCAAGGAAAATACCTATCCCACCTATTGAGTTCCATGGTTCAAGGTTGTGGTAAAGAAAAGAGCTACCCCCTGAGAAGGTTGCAGAAAAATCATTATCCTCAGGAATCATGTTCCTTGCTTTCAAGTACTAGCTCAATTGTGTATCTCAAGTTGAACTGGAGACTGATAATCAACTGAGCTAAAAAGGCACCCTCTTCTCAATTTTTCAAAAAGAGAAAAGAAATTGTAACAGAATGGTAGTTGAAAAGCACTCTAAAATTGTGAGTGAATATCCTGGTGTGCTGATAAGCTACAATATATCATAGATGGAAAACACAATGACAAGCCAAAGAATGTTAACAATCATTCATTAAACAAGTCAGCGACTATAAGCAAAGTCTTTTCAGGAAATAACTCAAGGAGGGAAATGGGGAAAAAACACGATTATCTCCATTATTAATAAAATATTGACAGTGAAAGCCAGATTAATGGTTCAGAATTCTAGGCTCCTAAAATCAGTATAATAACTCTGAATGAAGACAATGCTTTGGCTGTAGTATTTCCTTTATGTTTCCCAATTCTGATCATTCATTTCTATTCCATAGAGAAGGAACTATGTAATATTATAATGCAGGGTAATACAACAGAAATTTCCGTGATAATAGAAACGTTCTAAAGCTATACTGTTCAACATGGTAGCCACTAGTCATATATGGATATTGAGCCCTTGAAATGTGGCTGATGGGACCGAGGAATTGAACTTTAAATTTTAATTTTAATTAACTTAAATTTAAATACACAGGTCCTATCTGCAAAAATCTCCATAGTCACAACTCTGTCCTAACAACAACAAGCTAAACAAACTGAAAAATCACCAACTCTTCTTAGACCCATAAGAGAAGTGAGGTCACCTCACCCAAAATTGGAGAGACTGACAGGTATTATAGATACAGAAAATCACTACTTACTGGAGCAGAAACTCGGGAGCCACTGCAACCTCTGCAGAATCAGTAGCAGGGTAGGAAAACCTAACTATAATTAATGAATTGCTGGAGGCTGAGTGTGAACAAGCCTGAGAGATAAAAACTCTGAGGGATCCAGTCATGGGGGGCTGGGGGCGAAGTGTGGAACATCTATAAGTTTTCCCTCTTGGAGCTCTATTAGGTCTCACAGCCAATATCACTGTGAGAAAAACAAACAAACAAACAATCCCCTCATGTTTACAGCAGGGGGATGGGGAAAATAAATCATTTTAAATTACGTCAGAGCACCCTGTTCTTCTCAGCAAGGTCTGCCCTCAAGAGAAACTATTTAACCAGAGCCTAACTTGCTAGGGCCTTATCAGAGCCTAACTAATGTGGAGTGAGGCAAATATCCGACTTCAGCTGTCTCTAGTCTTCCTCACTCCAATCCACTCTATTCATCCTGCTGAGAAACACTTGTGAAGTTCACAGTCTAGAAGCATACATTCACTAAAACAGAGACCTCATCATAGTACAACATGTACTATTTAGCTTTGGGGATACGTTCTGTGAAAGTCTTCGTTAGGCGATTTCGTCATTGTGTGAACATTAGAGAGTACAGTTACACAAACCTAGAAAGTACATAGCCTACGACATACCTAGAATATATGATATAGACTATTGCTCTGTAGGAGAGGAATTATTTTCCCTCTACCCTTCTACATTCTTAGATGAGACCTGCCTGTAATAAAAAAGCAGATTAACAAGAGAAATAAGGACGTTTAATAACATATATACCTCCTGTACATATGGGAGAGACCCAGGACAACAGAGTTAACTTGCCAAAATGGCTGAAGCCAGCACCTTGAATATTATATCATCTTCAGCTGAACACAAAAGATGTTGGGAGTCAGTTATGGGAGGTTACCAGGAAATGCACATTACACAGGAGAAGGTTATTATGCAGATTTAAGTCATTGTCTTCTGCATTGGTAAGAGTTTCTAGAGATAACGGTCATCTCTCTTTTCCTAGTACAGCAAGGAAGACAACTTTACCAATGGAGATTTTCCATGCAAATGTAAATGTCTTCTACAAAGGGTAACTTCTCCTTGGTTTTCAGAGCATCTCCCATGTCTGCTGTTTCTTAAAATTCACCAGCCTAAAATAATCTTTATGCCAAATAGACACCTTTTGGGGTGACAAATTCTGTTCCCCTACAGAGCCTAGGCTACAAACTTGCAGCATATCCCTATACAGAATACTACAGGCAATTGTAACAAATGGTTAAGTGTCTGTGTAATGGGTTATCCTATGACAGTACAATGATTATGCCATCAACAGGCAATAGGAATTTTTCAGCTCCATTATAATTTCATGGGACCAGTGTCCTAGAAGCAGGCCATTATCAACCAAAACATTATTATGCAGCACATGACTGTACTATAAAGCACTTCCCCTTCCCTTATGACTTACCACCAAATTACTGAAGACCTATTTAGAGCAGCCTTTTTTACCCAGCACACCATGTCCAGCTCTCAAGAAAAATTACAAAACGTAAGGCAAAAAACACAATTTGAAGAGACATAGAAAGTATCAAAACCAGTCTTAAATATGGCAGAGATGTTGGAATTATTACACTAGGAACTCAAAACAACTATTATTAATATGCTAAGGTCTCTAATGGATATAGTAGAGAGCATTCAAGAACAGATGGGCAACGTAACCAGAGAGTTGGAAATTCTGAGAAAGAAGAACCAAAAAGAAATGCTAGAGATTAAAAATGCTATAACAGAAATGAACAATAATGAATGCATTTGATAATCGTATTAGTAGACTGCACAGGGCTGAAGAAGGAATATCTTAGCTTGAGGCTATCTCAAGAGAAACCTCTAAAGAGACAGAGAGAAAAGACTGAAAGAACAGAAGGTTCTAGGATGACAATAAAACTATAAAAGGTGTAACATATTCATAATAAGAATACCATGAGAAGTAAGAGAGAAAGAAACAGAAGATATATTTGAAATAATAATAACTAAAAATTTCTCTAAATAAATGTCAGACACCATACCACAGATCCAGGAAATGCAACACACACACACACACACACACACACACACACAGAGTGTGATAAAAATATATACACATTTTAAGAAAGGAAAAAAACGGTATTAAAATTATGCTGAAGGTAACCACTTTGAGCACCTGTTGTAATTGCAGAAGTCAAACATGATTTGTATTCATCCTTTGTTTTCAGTGCATATTGAGTATTACAATTTTAATAGTTTTTTCCTTTCTTAAAATGTGTATCCAGTTTTTGGTTCTCTCTCTCTCTCTATCTATCTATCTATCTATCTATATATATATATATATATACTTATATATGTATATATATGTATATATATGTGTGTATATATATCTGAATATATATGTGTGTAATATATATATATATATATATATATATATATATATATATATATAATACCAATGATACAAAGAACAGGAGAAAAGAATTAGGATTAGGATTGCTTTGTCATTATAAGGCATTTGCCCTACCCATTAAGTGGTATAGTGTTATTTAAAAGTGGACTTAAATTAGTAATAAATGTATATTGTAAAAGCCAGGGCAACTACTAAAAAATTTTAGCAAAAAACGCAGAACTGATATACTAAGAAAGGAGAGAAAATGGAATCATATAAAATGCTCCATTAAAACCACAAAGAATAGAAAAACAGTGGAAGACAAAATAGAAACAAAAAATAAGGGCAACAAATAGAAAACAGTAGTAAATATGATAGATATTAATCAATATCAATAATCACTTTGAACATTAATTGTCTAAATATAGTAATTGAAAGACAGAGATTATTAGAGTGGATCACAAAACAAGACCTATCTATGTGTTGTCTACAAGAACTCCATTTAAAATACAAAGACATATAGATCAAAAGTAAATGGGAGAAGAAAGATATACCATGCTAACACTAATTCAAAAATAATAGGAATAGCTACATTAGTTTCAGATAAAGCAGACTTTACAGCAAGAAAAGTTTTCAGGGATAAAGAGAAGCATTACATAATGATAAAGGGATCAATTCTCCAAGGAGATATAACAATCTTTAATATGTATACATCTAACAACAGAGTGTCAAAATATGTGAGACAAAAACTGATAGAACTACAAAGAAAGATATATGAATCCACTATTACAGTTGGAGACTTCACTCATCTGTATCATAAATGGACAGATCCAGGAGGCAGAAAATCAGTAAGGATGTAGTTGAACTAACAACACCATCAATCAACTGGATATAATAGACATATATACACTACATCATCCCAAAACAACAGGATACACATTCTTCTCATGTTTGTCTGTAATGTACACAAAGATAGACCACATACTGAACCATAAAACATACCTTAACGAATTAAAAAGAATAAAAGTCATACAGAGTCTGCTCTCAGACTACAATGAAATCAAACTAGAAATCAATAACAGAAAGATAGCTGGAAAGCCCCAAAATACTTGGAGAATAAATAACACACTTTGAAATAACATATGGGTCAAAAGAGAAATGTCAAGAAAATTTAAAAATATTTTAACTAATCAAAACAAAGACAAATCTTTTCACCAAACTTGGGATGCAATGAAAGCAGTGAGCAGAGGGAAATTTATAAAATTTAATGTATATGTTAGAATGAAAAACGATTAAAATCAGTCATCTAAGCTTCCACCTTATGAAACAAGAAAAATGAAGGGCAAATTAAACCTAAAGTAAGCAGAATAAAAGAAATAATAAAAATTAGAGCAAAAAACCCCATGAAATTGAAAATAGAAAATCCATAGAGAAAATTAATAAAACCAAAAGCTGGTCTTTGAAAGGATCAATAATATTGACATGCCCATAGTCAGACTAAGAAAAAAAGACAAAGGATGCAAATTACTAATATCAGAAATGAAAGAGGGGATATTACTACAGAGCCCATGAAAATTAAAAGCATAACAAAAAAAATGGAAAACTATCTGCCTACAATTTTTATAACTTAGATGAAATAAACCAATTTCTTGATAGACATATCTGCTAAAACTCACACAAGAAATAGACAATCTGAATAGAATTATATCTATTAAAGTAATTGAATTTATAAGTAATAACTTTTCAAAACAGAAACCACCAGGCTCCAATGGGTTCACTGGTAAATTCTACCAATTTAGGGAAAATTTATACCAATTCTCTACAATTTCTTTTAGAAAGTAAAAGCGAAAAAAAATAAAAAATAAAAAACAAAGAAACAACAAAAAAAACACCTTTGTAACTCATCCTATGAGGCCAAAATTAACCTTATGCCAAAATCAGACAAAAGCTTTATAAGAAAAGGAAACTATGAATCAATATGTCAGATGAAAATCAATGCAAAGATCTTCAACAAAATATTAGCAAATCCAATAATGTGTAAAAACAATAATATACCACAACCAAGTGGAACTTATCTCAGATATACAAGTCTGGTTCAACATTTGAAAATCATTTAATGTAATCTATCACATCATCAGAATACATAAGAAAAAAACACAAAGTCATATTAATAGATGCAGAAAAAGCATTTGACAAAATCCTACACTCATGCATGATAATAAACTAGAAATAGAAGGGGACTTCCTTAATTTGATAAAGACTATCAACCAAACACCTACAACAGGCATCACATTGAATTCCGAGAAACTCAAAGCTTTTCCACTAAGATCAGGAACAAGGAAGGGAAGGATGTCCCTTTTCACCACTGAAGTCTTAGTTAATTCAATGAGAAGAAAAAAAAAGGAAATAACAAAATATATAGATTGGGAAGGAAGATATAAAACTGTCTTTCTTAACAGGCAAGATGTAAGCTATGTAAAAAATCCATTAAGAATTGACAAGAAACAGTCTCCTTGAAATAATAAACAATTTTAGCAAGATTGCAGGATACAAGGTTAACATACTCATACAAGGCAATTGCTTTTGTATATACCAGCAAAGGATCATTGCAATTTGACATTTAAAACAGAATAGCATTTACATTTGCCCTCTCAAAAATGAATTAAATACAACTCTAACAAAATATGTACAAGATCTATATGAGGAGATTTATAAAACTCTGATGAAAAAATTTTAAGAATCAATAAATGGAAAGATATTTTATGTTCATGGATAAGAAGATTCACTATATTGTCAAGATGCAGTTCTTCCCAGCTCAAGCTATAGAGTCAATGCAATTTCAATCATAATTCCAGTAAGAAATCTGTTGATATTGACAAATCAATTCTAAAGTTTATGAAGAGGCAAAAGAACCAACACAACATTAAAGGAGAAGAACAAAATTGAAGGACTAGTACTACCCAACTTCAAGACTTACTTTAAAGCTACAATAATCAAATGAGTGTTGTATTGGTGAAAGAGTAGACAAATAGATCAATGGAACAGAATAAAGAACCCAGAAAAAGACCCACATTAGTAACTGATCTTTGACACAGGAGGCAAGGCCATATAATGGATAAATGATAGTGTTTTCAATAAATGGTACTATAACAATTGGACATCTACATGGGGAAAAAATGAATCTAGATACAGACTTTACATCTTTCACAAAAATTACCTAAAAATGGATCATAGACCAAAATGTAAAATGCAAATTTAACATGCAAAATCCTAGAAGATAAGAGAGGAGGAAATTTAGATGACCTTGGGTTTGGTACTGACTTTTTAGATACAACAGTAAAGGCACAATGCATGAGAGAAAGAATTGATAAGCTAAATTTCATTAAAATTAAGAATTTCTGCTCTGTGAAAGAAAGACACTGTCAAGAAAAATCAAAAGACAAGCCACAGACTGGGAGAAAACATTTGCAAAAGATACATCTGATAAAGTACTGTTAAAAATATACAAAGAATACTTAAAACTCAACCATAAGGAAACAAACGACCCAATTAAAAAATGGGCCAGAGATCTGAATAGACACCTCACCAAAGAAGACATACAAATGATAAATAATGCTTGTGAAAAAAAGCTCTACTTAATGTGTCAATAGGGAAGTGCAAATTAAAACAATGAGATTTCACTACACACCTATTAGAATGACCCAAATCCAGAACATTGAGAAGACCAAAAGCTGGTTAGGATGTGAAGCAACCGGAACTCTCATTCAATGTTAGTAGGAACGCAAAAAGGTACAGCTACTTTGGGACACAGTTTGGCAGTTTCCTATAAAACTAAACACACTCTTACTGTATGATTTAGCGATTGTGCCCTTTGGTATTTACCCAAGGATTTGAAAACTTACATACATACGAAAGCCTGCACGTAGATATCTAATAGTATAGCTTAATTCAAAATTGACAAAATTTGGAAGTAACTAAGATCCCCTTCAGTAGGTGAATGGATCAATAAAGTGTGATTCATCCAGACAATGGAAAAAGAAATGAGATAGCAAGCCATGAAAAAACATGGAGAAAACTTAAATGCCTATTACTAATCAAAAGAAGCCAATATGAAAAGGCTACACACAGTATGATTCCAAATATATAAGACTCTGGAAAAGGCAAACTATGTAGACAGTAAAAAGATCAGTGGTTGCCAGGGGTTAGGATGGATGGCAGGATAAACAGGCAAGTACCAAGGATTTTAAGAACAGTGAAACCATTCTATGTGCATAATGGTGCATACATGGTATTATAAATTTATGCCAACCTATAGAATATACAACACCAAAAGTAAATCTTAATGTAAACTGTGGATTCTGGGTGATAATGATGTGTCAACCAATGTAGGTTACTCACGTGTAACAAATGTACCCTTCTAGTGGTAGATGTTGGTAATAGGGGAGGCTATGCATGTGTGGGGTAGGGAAGTATTAGGTCTGACAAGTTCACAAAATTGCCACCATGCGCTTACATTGGCAGCACTGTATAAACAGCTCAGTAAGATTTCACACATCACCTTGGTATATCAATGTCTCACAGCTGTGTTCATGTTGAAGTGGGGCGGTGTCTTGCTGAGTGGGATTCATTATTGTTGTTGGGTGTTGTTGTGTGCCTTCGCGAGAATGTCTGAGCTTGAATTAGAGCAATGAACAAACATTCAATTTCTTGTTAAACTTGGCAAGAGTGGAAATGAAATCAGGGACATGTTAGTCCAAGTTTATGGGGATAATGCCATGAAGAAAATGGCAGTGTACAAATGGATTAAACATTTTTCTGAGGGTAGAAAATGTGCCATGGATGAAGGTCAGGGCAGACTATAACTAGAGCTGATGAAAACATTGCAAAAATTTGTTGAATTGTGCATCAAAATCATCAGCTGACTGTGAGAGGCATAGTAGACCACGTACACATCAATAGACAGGAAAATCTTAACTGAAAATCTTGGCATGAGAAAGGTGCAAATATGGTCCTGAAGGAGCTCACCTATGAACAAAAGCAAAGGAGAATAGAAGTTTGCCAAGACCTTTGGAGAGGCAAGACAATGTTTTGGGCCATGTTATCACTGCTGACAGAAAAATGGGGTGCCAAATAGACCCTAAAAGAAAGCATCAAAGTGCACAATGGAAGTCAGCCAATTCTCCATGACCAAAAATGTTCCATCAATCCAAATCAAGAGTCAAAAGGATGTTGCTAAACTTTTTTGATATCAGAGGGATTATTCATTATGAATTTGTACCAACTAGACAAACAGTTAACCAAGTTTACTATTTGGAAGTGCTGAAAAGGCTCCGTGGAAAAGTTGGACAAAAGTGACCTAAACTTTTTGCCAATTCATGGCTAATGCATCACGACAATGTACCAGCTCACATAGCACTGTCTGTGAGGGAGTTTTTAGACAGTAAACAAATAACTGTATTGAACACCTTCCCTACTCACCTGATCTGGCCCCCAATGACTTCTTTCTTTACCCAAAGATAAAGGAAATATTGAAAGGAAGACATTTTGATGACATTCAGGACATCAAGGGCAATATGACGACAGCTCTGATGGCCATTCCAGAAAAAGAGTTCCAAAATTACTTTGAAGGGTGGACTATGCACTGGCATCAGTGCATAGCTTCCCAAGGGAAGTACTTCAAAGGTGACCACAGTGATTTTCAGCAATGAGGTATGTAGCACTGTTTCTAGGGTGAGTTCACGAACTTAATTGCCAGACCTATGGGAAATCTCTGTATCATCCCCTCAGTTTTGCTGTGAACCTAAAATTGCTCTAAAAAAATAAAGTCTCTTAAAACATAGCCTCAGGCTGGCTACTATATTGATCAGTACATTTCCAGAGCTTTTTAGCAGGACAGGAGAGAAAGCAGATTGTAGGGAAGGAGATAATCAGAAAATTCTAGGCAGATAAAGGTGACTGCCTTCCAACCTTCCTACTTATTCAGGCTTATGTGTTAGCCATTTTAGCTGTGGAGCTCCAGGGTTCCAGAGCATTCAGCTCTCAGGAAACTGTTTTTATTCCCACTCATTGTACTATAAGAGCTCTACCTAGCACATCTTTATGAAATAGATATGTTTAAAATTTCAACCTAGTTACAAAATCTATTGTATGACCTTATCTTAAACTGTTGCCCTAAAACTAAAAAAGAACTCTAAAATGAATGGAGAGAGTAAATAGTTAAACAATTTCATAGAAAGATTATCTTACAAACTGATAGATCATTATGCGATATTAGAAAAATACTATAATTAGACTGGTAGTGATGGAAAGTCATTTTTTAATGATGAACATGGAAAAAAACAATGCAGATTTTTTAATGAGAGTTTATTTGATTTTCCTTTTGCATAAATGGATTTTATGTACTGAAAAAGTAGCTAATTTTGATAGATATGACTGGAATTGGTTTTATAACTGATAGCTATTGGAGCCAGCTTTCTCATTCTAATTTCTTTTCTGAACTGCCAATTGAAGATAACATCAATATTTATGTGGACTGGGAAAAAGAACCAAAGCACAAGGTACATAAAACTGATTAACGTAAACAGGACAGGAAAACCCTAAAACCAAGTCAATGATCCATCAAGCAACAATACTCTTCTTAACGTTGTGAATGTTGCCAATTTAAAGTAACAACTTAAATCATGTAAGATACTAAAAGATAGTAAATACGTTGCTCTCAAGAAATCAAGTATAAAGTTTATTAAAATCAAAAAGCAAAAGAATGAGAGTGATCTCTTAAAACAAAACTGGCATCATTACCCAATTCACTGAATACCTCAGAGAGGATTATATGCCTGTGTGCCATATTTAAATTAGCTTTACTTGTAAAATCACTACATGTTACAATTCAAAATGCATCACCACTTGATGTACAGATGATAACCTAATTCAAACTATTTTTATCTACTTTGTAATTTAAGTGATGCATGCTGTATATTATTTCCCTAAGAGCCAAAATTATATTTAGAATTAAAATTAGTTTTATGTAGTTCAAGTTATTGCACCCAAAAGCAATGAGTCATGCACCAGAAGTACACAGATTTGGGAGGCAAATACGGAACCATTAACTGCTCAGCGAGAGATTGCTCAGACCCTTAGCTCTAAGAATAAGCTTTAAAAGTATTGTATAGTTAATGTGGGTTATAACAACAAGGTCACATCTGTTCCTTTTCAAAAGTGTTCTGGGCTTTGTGTCTTCTACCTTAAGGCCACGGGATAGAATCAGGCTTGAAGAAAGTTTCAAAGAGCATTGTGTAATGTCTCATGCTGCACTCATACATAAAGGCAATGGTACTGACCCACCTTCCAGGCACAGTTTTATTTTCCTTGCAGTGGAGGTGGGCATTCAATGGTCTTTATACCAATTCTTTCTCTATTACTTTACAATCACGATGTCAAGGCCATTTCAGAAAACATTGGGGTTGGGGTGGACTGCCTGGCTCAAGCAGATTTTTACTTGACCCATGCCTCATTATCATATAGCTCTAAGTAATTAGACTATCAGATACCAAACTGTCTGCAGTGATACGTGTACCTTTGACAAGGTTCACTTTTCCCTATCACAGGTACTTTTATAGAAAGAAAGAAAGAGAGAGAGAGAGAGAGAGAGAGAGAGAGAGAAAATAACAAACAAAAATGTTTGAAGACTCAGATTCACCAAGACATCAGGACTAGAAAGGCCAACATTCCAGAGAGAAAGGTAATGCACTGAGGTTAATATGACCTTCTCTGACACTTTTCTTCTTAAAACATTTGCTTATTAGTGAGTAACATGGGCTGAGAAACCAAGCAGACAATGGCCAAGCAGCCCAGAGGTTTGAGCAAATTCATAAATCTGTTGATATCAAATGCTGGTCAAAATAAAGGACCAAGATTCAAAAGGAAAGGGAATTTCATGGAAAGGAGCTCAACATTTCAACATTCTGCACTACACTTTCTATTTTAACATTTAAAAATACTAAGCTGCATAAGATGAGAGTCAGAGAAGCCATGCAGAAATCCATAGCTAAGAGACTCAAAAGCTAACTGGAGATTTCTGCAATAGTATCATGCTACAGAATCAAAAATTGAAGAATAGTGCATATCAAAGAGTACACCATGGAAAATCCCCCAATTTTCAGCTGACATCTGTAGAGAAATAGATCTAACAGTAAGGGCAAACCAGAAATAGATCAGCACAAAAGGACTCAAACGTGACCTAGAATAATCTCAATATATGATTGAATCGAAATGATCTTTAGTTTCTCAAACTACCTAGCAAAAAAGTAGAGCCAATTCTCTCTGAAATAAAATGAAAACAATCTAGACCCAGAATGTCAGGCATTCAATCTAAAATGACTATGCATACCAGAAGACCAAATAGCCAAATAGCCAAAATCCAAATAGCCAAAATCTAAAATAAAAACATAGACAATAGAAACAATCACATTGCAAATAACATAAAATTGGAGTTAATCAGACACTGATTATAAAATAATTTTGGTTAAGGAGACTGATCCAAGATGGTGGAGTAGATAAACACTATGCCTGCATTCTTCCTTGAACACATTAAAATTACAACTAGATTATAAAACAATCAACCTGGAGAACCATCTGTAGTCTAGCCAAACAGAAGTCCTATCACTCAAAATATGAAGAAGCCACGTCAAGACTAGTAGGAGGGGTGGAGATGGAAAATGGGCCCCAAACCTCCATGTAGTGGTTGAAAAACAGGAGGGATATCTCAGCCATGGAGGTTCCCCACCCCCACCCCAAGGATCGAGCAACCCCAGCCCCACACCAGGCTCCCCAGCCCGGAGTACTGGTACCAGGAAGAGGAGCCCCCACAACATCTGGCTGTGAAAAACAGTGGGGATTCCTACCAGTCAGGTGGGACAGAAGGCTATGGAAACTCAGACATCCTGTTAAATGGCCCACGCACAGAGTGACTTGCTCTCAGGCACTCACCCTGGGCTCCAGTTGGGGATGGTGACTCAGGGGTGTTGGAAGCATACAGGGTCAGACTGAGGTTTGTGGCTCCAAGGCCAGGCTGGAGCACAGTCACCATTTTCCCTGTGTGGGGTTTTTCTCTGTACAGTTAGCAGGCAGACACCATTTTTCCTGTGTTGAGCCTGCCCTCACCATGGCCAAATCTGAATCTGATTGGTCTGGTGAGCTCTGCTGGGACTCCGCCCCCCCTCCAACTACCCCAACACCAGAGGCATCTTCTCACCAAGCAGCCAGCCCCACCTGCATTACACCCCATCTTACATGGAGTCCAGTAGGCCCCAGGTGGGCAGTGACTGGTCTCGGTGTGCTCTGAGACTTTTGCTGAGTAGCTCCAGGCTTACTATTCACACCAAACCAGAATTTACATTAACCTGGTGACCATAACCATTCCTATTCTAGTTAATCCCTGAGACACTGTCTCACCCAACTTGCATACCGCATGAGGTTCTATCAGCAGCTGAATCTTAAGGGAGCTGGCAGGTGGCAGTAGGCCTCGGGGTATCCTGGTGTTTTGTAGAGTTACCCCAGGCCCAGTACTGGTGGCGGATGTCCTTGGTTTGCAGCCTGGCCTCTCCCAGGTTCCTGAAGTTTAGCACAGGCAGTGAACAACCGCAGATCACTTTGTAGCTCCTACTAGGTAGCCCACAGCAAATCACAGGCAGTAGGTGACCTGGGCCTGCACCAGGGCCCCTCCAAAGAGGTCCCAGTACCAACATACTTGGAGGTTGGCTTCAGACCACAGCAGAGCACCACCCAATTAGCATCATAAGTGGCAAACACAAAGGGCAATCTCAACAGGCACCAAACCCTACTTAGGCAAATCCCACTCAGTGGGGTAAGCCCCCCACACAGCAGCCTGTAAGCTGGGGATGTGGCCGAACTCCACAGTCAATCATCCTGATGGTCAATCCCACCCACTGGCATGCAAATAGCAACCAAGGCTCAACTATAACAGGAGGACACACACAATCCACACAAGTGACACTCCTGGAGCACCTGGAGCAGGTGACCAGGAAGACTGTGCCAAGGCTCCACAGGACACCTACTACATACAGTCACCTGGCAAGACTGGAAGACATAGCAGATCTACCTAATACATAGAAACAAACACAGTGAGGCAACCAAAATGAGAAACAAAGAAATGTGTCCCAAATGAAAGAATAAGAGAAAATGCCAGAAAAAGAACTAAATAAAATTGAGGCAAGCAACCTACCAGATACAGAGTTCAAAACACTGGTTATAAGAATGCTCAAAGAACTCAGTGAGAACTTCAACAGAGAAATAGCAAGCATAAAAAAAGACACAGAAACCATAAAAAAGAACCAGTCTGAATTGAACAATACAATAATTAAAATGAAGAATGCACTAGAAGGAATCACTAGCAGACTAGATGAATCAGAGGATCGAATCGGCAATTTGGAAGACAAAGTAGCAGAAAACATGCAATTGGATGGGAGGGATGTGAGTGAATAAAGGGGAAGGGATTAAAAAGTACAAACTGGTTGTTGCAAAGTAGTTATGGGAATGTAGGTTATAGCATAAGGAATATAGTCAATAATATTGTAATAACTATATATGGTATCAGATGGGTACTAGATTTATTGGGGTGATATATTGGAGGGGTTTGTAGGAAGGGTGAAAAAGGTGAAAGAATTGGGAAGTACAAGTTGGTAGTTAAAAAATAATTATGGGTATGTAAAGTAAAGCATAGGATATATAATCAATAATGTTGCAACAACTACATACAGTGCCAGGTGGATACTAGACTAGTCAGGGGAATCACTTCTTAAATTATATAAATGTCTAAACACAATGTTGTACACCTGAAATTAATATAAAACAACACTGAATGTCAATTGTAACTGAAAAATTTTAAAAGGGGAGAAACGGTGAAGGCGAATAAGAGGTCCAAATTTACATACATAAAACAAATAAGTAATAGGGATTTAATGTACAGCATAGGGAATATAGTCAACAATATTCTGATAGTGTGGTACGGTGTCAGATTGTTGCTGGACTTGACCATGGTGATCACTTCTTTAGGTATGTAAATGTTGAATAACTACAGTGTACCCCTGAAATTAATATAACATTGTATGTTAGCTATATTTTAAATAGAAATCTTTTTTAAAAATAAAGACAGGAAGATAAAATAAAAAAATAAAAAAATTGTGGCTATTATATTTAAGAAAATAGATAAGAAGATGGAGACTGCACCAAGGAACTGGAATCCATAAAAATGAACCATATCAAAGTTTTAGAAGTCAATAAAATAACTGAAAATAATAATTCATTAAATAGATTCCACAGCATATTAGATATAACAGAAATGAGGAATAGCATACTGGAAGATAGGTCAGTAAAATATATCCAGTAAAAGAAAAGGTAGAAAATATTTTTTTAAAAGCCTATAGGCACATGGAACATGATGAAATGGTCTAAGATGCCTATAGTTGGAATCCCAGAGGACACTACAGAGAGAATGGGACAGAAGCAATATTTGAAGAAATAGTTGCAAAAATTACATATTATGTCACCAAGATACAGATTCATAAAGCCCCAAGTGAGACATAGGCAAAGGAAATTCATAATTAGGCACATAATACTCATACTACTAAACACTGAAGACCAAGAATATCTTAAAAGCAGCCAGAGAAAAAGGCACATTATTTGAAATAAGCAATAATTAAACTGACAGTTGATTTTTCAACAGAAACTAAGGGAACTGGGGTGGTGGGGGGGGGGAGGGAGGAAAGAAGAATTAACAACTTGAAAATGTTGAAAGAAGATATCTGTCAACCTAGAATTCTATACCAGCAAAAATGAAGGCCACATTTTCAGACAAAAAAAAAAGAGAAGAAAAAAAAAAAATCTGAGAAAATTCATCTCCAGGAGACCTATATGAAAAGAACCTTTCCCTGGAAAAAGAAAAATAATCTCAGAGGTAGGAAAATGCAAGCAGAAATGAAGACCAATGAAAAAAGTAAATAAATGAGTAAGAATAAATGAATATTGATTGTATAAACAATATTAATGCTTTGTGGAGTTTAAAATATACAGAGTTTCATACTTAATAAAAAAATGAAACAAAGGTAGGAGGAAGTAAATGTCATAAAAATGATTTAAGGACCTCATATTTTCTATGAAGTGGCAAAACTACTAAATTATAATAGACTACAACAAATAAAGCATGCCATACTCTCTAAAACCACTAAAATAATTTTTTAAAAAGCACAACTAAAATTGAATTAACTAGTAGAGAGGAAAGCATAATCATAAAAAATTTTTATTAATACAAAGGTATATAGAAAAAGTTGATAATAAAGGAAAAACACAAATGGGACCAATAAATATGAAATAGTAACACGGTCAATTTAAATCCAAATATATCAAATTACATGAATTATTTTTTTAAGAAACCACAAATTCCAATTAAAATGCAAAGATTATCAGACTAGAGTTTTAAAAACTCACTTTATGCTGCTTACAAGAGACATCTTTATATATAAGGATACAAACTATTAAATACAAAAAGCTTTAAAAATATCTACCATAAATACATTGACCAAAATAAAATTGACATACCTTTACTACTGTCAACCAAAGTAAACTTTAAGACAAGAATTGCTAGAGATAGAGGGACATGTCATGAAAATAAAAGATTAAATCCACCAAAAAGATGTAACAATTCTAAAAATGTATGCATATAGATTCAAAATACATAAAGCAAATATTAATGGCACTAAAACAAAAATTAAAAAATTCACAAAAATATTTGGACAATTGAATATATCTCTTTCAGTACAACACAGAACAAGAAGACACAAAATATTTTTTGTAGAGATATAGAAGATTTGAAATACAGACTTGGCCTAATAGACCTATATAGAATATGATTCCCAACAACTCTAGAGTACGCTTTTTTTTTTTTTTTTTTCAAATCCACATGAAACATTTGCCAAAGTGAACCACGTACTGGAAAATTAAAAATTAAAAAATGCTCCAATCATTTTAGAAGATATAAATTATACCAAGTATGTTTACTGACTAGAGTAAAATTAAGCTAGAAAACATTAACAAAAAGAGAGTGAAAACATTCCCAAATGGTTGGAAATTCACCAGTACTTGTCTAAAATATGTGTATCAACATATATGTGCATATCCATATACAGAAATAAAGCTTATGATGTTGTTTTGAAATAATTTAACTGTTTATATACATTAAAGTTGGTCGAGTAACCCTAATAGTCAATGGCTATTTTAAGAACGGTAATATCTTTATGGTTATTTTAAGAACGGTAACATCTTTCTGTTCAATACTATTACATCTCATTATCAAATAACTTTATTTCATTTGATCCTTACACCAAATCTCTGATTGTTTTCTCCACATCAGAGATGAATAACAGTAAACAGAAGTATAGAGAGTTTAAGTAATTTGCCCAAGTCATGAAGTGGTAAAACTAGGATTCAAGTAGCAATAAAAAATCATCTGTCAACTTTTATGAGGCAAGTCCCTTGTCTTGTACAAAGAACTTCTTGCTGAAAAAGTGTCTTTAGATCAATACTCCATAATACCCAGTAATTGAAGGGTTACAGTTGTTGACCTTTAGATAAGTTAAAAGCAACAGGTATTTACTGGATTTATATTAAGTACCAAGGCTTGCCTGAGGTCCCAAGAGCTCAAAACTGAATAAGACACCATCTTTACCCTCCACTAGCTTACAGATCCAGTAGAGAATATATATAAAAATCAAAGTTCAAATCAATGTGATAGTTTTAAAACATGGGGTCTTCAATTTTTTTGACACTTCTCCCATTGAGATGTGGGGCCTACATCCCCACAATTTAAATCTGGATGGACTTGTGAATGCCTCAGCCATACGGATATGAGAAAAGTGAATCTGGGTCATCAAAGGCCAGGCAGCTTCCGCCTAGCTCTTTCGGAATGCTTGCTCTCTTGGAAGGTTTCTTCTCAGAACCCAGTTGTCATGATGTAAGAAGTCCAAGCCACATCTCTTATTGACAGTCTCAGCTGAATGCTAATTTGAAGTGATTGTGGCTCAGGAGCCAAGCATGTGAGTGAAAACACCACAATGCAAAAGATCCCACAGCCTATGGATTCCAGCCCTCAGCCATTCAGGTCAGCCCTAGACATCTTTCTTGCTGAGACCTGGAGCAGAACCAAGTCACTCCTGCCGTATCCTGTACAGACTCTTGACATTCAGGATCTGAGGGCATGGAAAACAGTTGTTTTCCATGCTTCTAAGTGGTTTGTTTATGTCACTAAGGGTGGCTGGTTATGCAACAATAGATAACCGGAAGAGGCAGTTTCCTCAAGTTTGCTTCCTTATATACCTGCATCAAAGTTAACCTGGAGAGACTGTAGAAATGGCAGATTTCTGGATCCCTCCTCTTTACTTTTGAATGAGGAATTTGACTTACTTTTGGGATTTAGGAACTTGAACATGACCCAACACCTGGGCAATCCTTACATTCAGTAAGTTTGAGCGCCACTGTCCTAAACCAAATTTGTAATCAGCCACAATAAGAGTGGTGCAGACTTTGATTGATCTCTGAGACCACTGGTGATTCTCAAATATCAGAGTGCATAACAAGAGAAAACACCTCATTCACATATTAAATATGAAGAGCTAAATCTGCAGCGACTCCTTAGACCTGTAAACAGTTTGCACCATAAATTACAGGGTGCCCAAAAAACGAGTGCATAGCAAGACAAAGAGGAGAGTGGTTACATCTTCCTGAGGGGTGAGAAAAGTGTGCAGAGAGAATGTGACATTATATTGAGTCCTAAAAGATCTGCTCTTATTTGTTCTTCAAGGGAGTAGGGCCCAGAAATTCTCTTAAACAAAGGAAGCAGATTCAGTAGAAGCAAATGTGAAGTGGCCTGATGCTACCTGAGTGTGTGTACTACCAGACAAGAGATGAGACTACAAAAAAGATACCAGAAAGGACTTGCTTTGCCAGGAAATTTGTACTGTTGCCTAAGGGCAATGAAAAGCCTCTAAAGGGGTTTAAGTTGGGGAAACTGTGATCAAGTTTGCATTTTGCTAAAGCTTTGTGGTTACTGTGTGAAAGGAGGAATTAAGCAAAACAACTTGAATCCTATTGTACTAGTTCAAGCAATAAAAAAAACAAAGAAACTAAGATTGGAGGTAGAGAGGAAATAGTGAAACGATACATGTCACAGAAGAAACTGCACAAGACTTGGTCTCTGAATTAGGAAGGCTAGATTAGGGTCTATGATGATTTCTAGGTTTGTCATAACATTTTTCTAAGAGAGGGGTATCACCCCTCTTCTTCTAGGGACCATAAACCCTGAAGTAAATGAACCAGGTTAACTCACAACTCTTCCAAAAATATGAAAAAGTGTTAACTTTTTATTAATACTGTGTCAAGTTGTTACTCCACAACCTACCCTTAGATACTTCTTTTTTTGGAGAATTTTCAACAGAACTGAAAATGAGGTGTGATTTTTGGAGATTCTTTACCACTAAGTCTAAGGAAGCTCATTTACTCTGCAGAAAGAATTTAGAAATTAGAAAAAGAAGTAAATTGTCCAACTTTGCATAGCTCCATTTAACCATTCATCCAGCTGTTGCATTCTTGTGCAAAGTGGGATGCTACTGGAACTGTTATTAAAATTGCACAACACAAGGAAGAGATGATGAAATACATATCATCCTTGATCGGGTTGTCCACTAGATAGCAAAAGACAGGATATGTGTGATAATAAAATTTTAAATCTGTGAAAGTAATTGCTTCTGACATCTCCAACTATGCAGCAGGCTGCCCAGACAGTGCTGTTCAGTCACAAATTTTAAGCCTAATGAAGTGAGAAGAACACAGTGTAGATACAAATTAAAATCTACTTACCAAGAACAGTCAGTAGCTTTTTCTGTTTTGTACACTTCCTTGCTTCATGTGAAGAAGAAAATATCTGTGAGGAATAATCATCCTTTTATGTTTTAAGTCAACACAATAGCGTTATTAACCACAAGAAAGGGCCATCTGGTAATTCTAATCTGTTATTAAAACTTTGGCTCTTATAGAACTACTTTTAGATTATTTTGACGATTATTGTTAAGCAGGTGGACAGTTGTGAGAGAAATAGGACCTGCTTAAAGTAATGGTTAACTGCGTATCCTATTGCTTTATTTTTTTTCCACCTTTTTCTCCATCACATTCAACATTTTTGAAGGCTTCATTTTTCTATCAACCACATTGCAACTGATATCGCAGGTATCTGGAGGAGCTGAAACTTTAGAATGGGGTTTCATGCATGTGAGCTGCAATGGAAGATGACGTAAATAACTAGACTGTGAACAGTCCCATGAATTCACTTTCCAATGATCATGTGTTTTATTTCTGATGTGAACTGTTTGTGAGTAACCTTGTTAACTTAGAAAAAAAGAAAAAGAAAAACTCCTACCATATATGACTGAACCCAAAACCTTGCTCACATGCCTTTATATCACCTCTGAGTAAAATAGAAGTTGAAATGCATCTTCTGTGACATAGAACCTTCAATAAGGAAACAAGGAATTATTAAACATATTATATAGCAAGAAGTCATCTACCATTCAAAGACCAATTATACTTTGGCAGCTCTAACTTAAACTTCTGTGACTCAAATAAGTTTCTCTGGCTTTGAGAAATCATGAAAATCCATACAGACAATTCTACTTTTGTAAAAGCAAGTAGGGGAGTTCTTTAAAAATATTTTCCAAAATGTGCATGCAACACTATATGTACAGTACATTTTTCAAATACAAATTTGTTATTGTATTTCAAGTGAGAAAGATAGCATGACATGAAAAGGAAAAAAAGTGGGATTGGGGCCAGATGGCTTGGGTTTGAATCATTGTTTCACACTTCTTTAGTTACTTTAAGAAGGTTAGTTACCCTCTCTGATATCAATTGTCTCATCCTTAAAGTCAGAAAATGCCTACCTACATATTATGTATGAAAGCTAAGTGAAACAATGACATGGATGCATCTGGTACTGAATTAGCTCTTTAAAAAATGCTAATATCAATTTTATAACCTGCATGAGATCCTGGAACAGAAAAAGAAAATTAGATAAAATATAAGGAAATTTGGAAAAACTATGAACTCTAGTTAATAAGAACGTATTAACGTCGGTTCCTTAATTATGACAAACACGCCTACTAATGTCAGATGCTAATAAAGGACAGTGCTCGATACAGGATTTACGAGAATCTCTATACTATCTTTGTGATTTTTTTTCTGTAAATCTAAGTCTATTTTAAAATAAAAAGTGTATTTAAAAAGAAAAAAAGCCCTAGTATCCATTCCCTTCCCTTCCCTTTTTAATGTTAAGCCGTTGATTTTCTTCAAAGGCACTGGCAGTGATATATACATATATATATATATATATATATATATATATATATATATATATATATATATATATATATATATATATATATTTAGTTTAATTCTACAGGAAAAATATGTCACATGTTGCCCACACTCATCCCCAATAGGTCTCTGCCATTTCTCCTAATATAGTTAAGAAACTTAGGGGAATTGGAAAACTAACCAGTCAAAATCATCTATTTAATTAAGGAGGGTCTTTTGTCCCTTTGAACAGCCTAAAATTGGACCTAAAATCTCATACAATCTCTCCTATCTAGTTAGAGTTATGACAGAAAGAAACGCCTGCTTTATGGCAACCACAGAGCTGCTGTAGATCATTTGCCTTGAAGGTCACTCTTTCTTCAACCCCCTTCCTTGTTTCCACTCCCCACCACGAATACTGCTGCCGAAATGTTTACTCTAGACACACAGCTCAATTTCAGTCAGGAGTTTATTGATAACTATGAAGTTGCAAAAACAGAGATAGCCAAGAAGCGTACGTTATCCCTCAGGCAGATTACTAAGACATGAAGAGCTCAGCATAACTTAAAAGACACAAAGAACAGGAGTTAGAGAACTCTATGCCTACATGAATTTCAGTACTTTTTTTTTAAATGACTACTGTCAAAAGTTCTTATGATTCATAGAATCCAGTTTTTAAGAAAACCTACCAGATGCAGAGACAAAAAACAAAAACAACAACTTATAGCATTGTTTTACATTCTATCACTTTCCATCAAACATAAAGAAAAGAGAAGTCTTCAAATAAGAAGTAGTCAGTGTAACTGGGCAGAGAGCAGGAAAATCCCAAAAGAAAGAGACAGAGTGAACAAGTATTTATTGACTACCTGCTATATAATCTTGGCATTGTTCATGGCCTGAGAATTATAAAAGCAATAGGAGCTATGATTTCTGCTTTCAATAAATTTGCAGTCCCATTGGATAGCTACAACAAACAGGGTGAGTACCACCGCAGAACAGTTATTGAGTTTATCCTACTTCTCAGTTCATGAAGGGCTTAGTATACATTCATTATCTCTTTTGACATAGATGCGACAGTCTGGAAAAGTAAGTATTTTTCTACCCAGTTTACACATGAGGAAACTGAGGCTTAGAGAGATGAAAATAATGACTCCAGGCCCCGACAGCTAGTAAGTGACAGGACTGAAGTCAAACCCAGGACTGTGTTGCCAAAGCCCCAACTCTTAACCATTACAATATAGCACCTCATTTTTAAAAGTCAAATTCAAGTACTTCTTTGCCAACAACTTGCAATAGCTTCTCTGAAACCAAAATAAGAATACAGGCATTTTCTTTGGCATATATCAGTAGCACTAAAAGAATATACTCAAAAAGGAAAGTATCAGCTGACCAGACTCTAGCCAACATGTTAAACTGCCCTTGAAAGTGATTTGGTCATGATCAGATCTCTTGCAGCGTTCGTGGTATAAAGTCTTCCAAGGACTCATCCAGTGAGCTGGTTACAGGAGCCCAGCAAACTTGAAACTGCCGTGGCATTCAAGCTCCTCAACCATTCTGCACATTCCTGAAGTGTTACCATGATAAAGTGTTCACTGATGCACAGATAAGGTCAAAGCCCGCAAGGGGGAAACAAGACTTTCGGAACAATGTTTCAAGGTCAAATGTTACCCAACTGTGTAGGACCATGCTCAACTCTTGGAGTATAAAAGTACAGATCCAGTTTCTCAAGGTCTTTGGGATAAAGTTCAAATTAGGTTGTTTAAGAGAGGGCCCTTATCAGTTTTATGAGCAACTTTCTGCAGATTTTAGCCAGCTTACTTGAAAATATTGGGGAAGAGGAATTTTCCAGCAACAGACCCACGGACCAAACAGTGACAAGAGCTATACTCTCTTCTGATGCAGATTTCACATTTATCCCAGGAAGCTCTTCTCCAAGGAGATTAAAGTACATAATTGTTTCTTGGGACTCACTGCAAACCCATTGGGGAATCCCCTGAAGAGCCACCAAACTTTTGTCCTTCCTAAATTTCAAAATAGAGTAAAGACAACACTGGTATGTCTTCCCTAAAGGAACTTTTCCCAGAGTAAGGGGTGTGTTGGAACTGTATTTATGAAGAATTTATACTCTTACATACTCATTAACAACTGGACTGGAGTCAATCTGAATATGACTTGTGAGCTCTTACTCATCTGGCATCTCCTTGCCAGGAATCTTTACTCTTACAGTGAGGTAGATTAATATATTGAGATATTAATTTAGGTTTTGTTTACCCCTGCATTTTTAAATTCCCCCTCCCTTCTCCCTGCCCCGTTTCAAAAAGGCAGTCAGGTTTGTGCTACTAGCCTCAGAGGAGATTTTTGTTTTAGAAATTGTCTGAGTTTTGTACTCATCCTGGATTTGTTAAGAAGATTAAGCTAAGGGTCAGATGCAGAGGGGTAAACAGGGGTGAGTGCTATTGATGGGGAAGATGTAGAAGCAGTAGCTGGAAGATGGACATAGTCCTGGGTAGGAAACAGCGTGGAGAGTCCCATTGCTGCTGAAGGTATATGCCTCATTTTCTGGCAATACTTTGAAAGGTAGCAAAACTTTCTGACGAATGGCTCCCTAGTGGATCTAGAAGCCTGGGTCCTAGGACGTGGAGCTCCATAGCCTATTTGCCATTAGACAGCAGAGCTATCACTATTCAAGGACCAGGAGGGTATGGACAATGAGGATCTCAGAAGCAACCATGAAGTTCATCCATTTTACAGGCACCATTTTAGCTTTTTGATGACCACCAACTCCCAAAATGATTCAAATAGAATCTCCTGCCAAATTGAAGAGATTTAATTTGATTTAGAGACATGTGATTTTCCACCCCACCTGAGCTCCTTCCAGGTGTAATAATAATTTGCGCTAAAATACTTTTCCAGTTCTACTCTGTGCCCCTGCCCTTCCTGACCATGTCCCCATCACTCCTCCTCCCCACCATCCACACACAGTCATACATAGATACACCTATACCATTTTTGCAGGTGGATGATAGAGATTTTTAATTTTCAATAAAAGGGAATAGTCACCCATAACTTCTCAATGTGAAAACCATAAAGATTTATCTTCACTTAAATATGCAACTAGAAATGGCAAATCATTTGCAAATTCATTACCTTTTGAAGAATTTCCTGGAAAATTTGAGCTGAAATTAAGTGAAACTTTTGCCAAAAGGAACATATGAATTTTGTTTTACTGAGATATTAAGCTAATATATTCTCTTCTTTAAAGTTTTTGCTGTGGTATGTTTGATTCAAAGCAATCTTCCAATTGCTTTACCATTAGCTCGAAGCAAAGGAAAATGAAAAGCATGACAAGGCATAAAATTGGCCTTAGCAATATTTAAGCTTGCTTCAGCCGTGACCATTATCCTCAATGCTCTTACAGTCTGAACAAAACAGCCATAAAATCGGGTTATTGTTTTTAATTTTATAACCCATGATTTATTTTGTTTAACTTCAGTGACAGCCTGCGATCCCAGTAAGTGTCTTCAGTTAGGAAATGCAGGCAGGAAATCAAGGCCCAGAAGTCATTAGTTGTAGCATGTAGTCATCTCATTTATCTTCCTGTATAACTACCAGAGTATGATCCATGTGATTCCTATTATATAAACTAACATTGGAAATTTTACAATAAGAATAGCTCATGGAATGAAACAGATTTTACACAGTCAGTTTCAACTTCCCTGGAAGTTGACTCTGACTCTTCACCCTGGAGCGCTAGAACCTGTGTTTTGTAAATATTTTAAATTCAAGTCCTCCCCAAGCAAAATTTTCACATAAGGAGACAACACAGATTACTGGTTAGGAGTACAAGTTTTATAGTCAGGAAGACTCGATCTTAAATAGCTGTGTGACCTTGGGTTGCTCTATTTAACTCTTTGAAGCTCAATCTCCTCATCCAAAAAATGGGAATAATATTATCTGCATCATATGGGTTACATATGAAGAATAAGTTACATATTACCTGCAATGTATTTAGCAAATTACCTGATATGAAAGCCCTCAGTGAATATTTGTCATTATTATTCACTTTTTTGTGATGATGATGATGAACGATCCTTTGGTAAATGTCAAGTTAACCAGTTCTTTAACAAAAAGTATATTCCCTTTTCATATGACAATAGTGGTGTTCTTGTCATCATATAAGACTGCGATCCAAATTTTTCTGGCATATTATTCTGAATTTGTTTTAAGTAAATGAAGAAGTGTATAGATATCATTTAAAAACCCAAGATATACTTACCTGGCAGGGGAGATACCATGATCAAGAAGGTGTTTTCCCAGGGCGAGGCTTATCCATTGCACTCCGGATGTGCTGACCCCTGCAATTTCCCCAAATGTGGGAAACTTGACTGCATAATTTGCGGTAGTGCGGGATTGCGTTCGTACTCTCCCCTGAAAAAAACAAAAATCCAAGATAATTCTGTATGGTTGTTGTAAGGAGAAATGCCCATTGCCACCACCATTTTAAGAATTATAATGTAAGGTAAATTTACATATTTCTAATGTGATTCATTAAATGTTCCTACTTTAAGTGTTATTTCTCTATGTTCAGGCTTTAATAAGGTATATCATTTTTGCCTCCAAATCTTGCCCACATGCCTCAATTTTTGACTTCAGCTTGGAAGTAGTCACATATTTTTTTCCATTGAACTGGATTATGTAATGGTTGGGTGTGCTACTTTAGAGTCAGAAAGCAGCCTACTGACTTTGTCTCATAAGCTTCTTGTCATCCATTTCGCTGGCTGACTTACACATTACCACTAACACCCAGGTATCTTTGTGACTTCGCTCCTATAACTCATTTACTTTGTGGTACAACATCATTTTCTGCTTCCCTTTCCGCTAGAGAGTAGACCAGCCACTGTTCTCCCTTCATTTCTAACCAGAGTTTGAAGCCATGTAATTTTCTGTATCTTCTGGTGTTTCCATTCATCACACTTGGCATCCTTTCCTGCTTTCTAATTGAAAGTCCAGCATAAGCTTTCCCTAGTATTATACATGAAGGAGAGTTCTGATATCTTTTAAACATTTAATTGGTGTTAGATTGTGAAATTGCAGTAAATTTATGCTAATATCTCTCTCTCTCTCTCTCTCTCTCTCTCTAAGAAAAATGTAAATGTGTGATCTTTAAAATAAATATGTATATTACTCTGTTACCAGTTGGCCTCTCTTTCTAATTATGTTAATTTCCTCTCCACTCCAATTTTGAACAGCAAAATATATAACAACTTATAACTATATAATTTTACTATGAAAGTTTATATAAATTGACTTAATATCTATTAGTGGGAAACTCAAAATTTTGGTCTACTAGGTGTTATTTTATTAGGAAATGCCCATTGTGCTTACTTATTTATATAGTAATTGTTCTTCCTAGATTTAAGAAATACTAAATTCTCCTCCTTACCCGGACAGGGTGAGGTGCTTAACTCAAGGAACTGCTCAGGGAATATATATGCATACTGCCAAGTAGAATAATAAGATAATTCACCAGGGGACATCGATAATGTATTAAGTAAATATGTAGTGTTCACGCTGAGTCTCTTTCACCATCTACACAATTAGAAACTCTCCCAGGTGGAATCAGCTGTGTGTTCACACCTCACCATTTCCCAAGCTTTAAGATGGATTCAGCACAATCTAATTTAGCAGCACCTCAGTGGTATCACAATCAGCAAGGTCAATTCTAGTTGTTCAAAACCAGATTTGATGTAAGACCCACTATATACTGGCTCAGTAGAAATTTCTAAAGGACTAGAAAAGAACTCCACAGCACCACCAGTTGTCAAGAACAGTGATGCCTTGTATGTTGAATGTCTTATATAAACAGTCCATTAAGCAATGAAACATTCAAATTCAGCTAGCTTGTTTCAGAGATCTCCCAGTCCAGTCCTATGAGAAAATCTTGTTTTGGCAATCTGAGGCTGAAGTTTCATGATGGGCCATCTAAATGCCCATTTATTTATTCTCAGTCTCATTCAAATGTCCAATTTTCACAAATGAAGTCCGAATTACAATAGCACTCAGACTGCATTTGTTAATATAAGCTCTCAACTCTTGACTTTTCCTTCATCACCACCATCAAATCTGTTCTGGATTTTTTAATAGAATTTCCAGGGGAACCTGGGGCTCATGAGTACTCAGGGTGATTGTGCGGTTATATTCCTCGGAGAAAGCCCTGCCAGCCCTTGATGATGGCTTCCCCGAACCCTCAAGGGACAAAGCTGTGCCCTCAGTGGTGATTGAGGTAGGAGTCACACACGCGTGTTGGGCGGGGTCATGGGGATGTATGTGGCTCTTTCTTTAGTCATGCTCTGGACCAGCCTATCAGATCTAGCTGGTAAGAAACACAATGACATTTCTCTAACCCTTTAAACTCTCATTCCCTTGCTTCCCTTTCATAGGCCCTGCACTCCTCCCTCAGCCAAATTTCAGTACTACTTTAGCCAAAAAACAAAAGCCCAAATATATCAATAGATAGAAGGAGGCCTAGGGAAGGGAATAACTCAATATTAGATGTATCTGTCTCAGTTCTGGACCAGCTAAGACTTCCTGTTACATCAATCTATCCATTAATAAAGTAATTTAATTCCTCAATAATCTTGGACTCTTAACATATGCTCAACAATGAGCTATAAATTGAGGAAACAATCATAAATAAGATAAATGAGAGGTGTCTGTAGGCACTGAACTTAGTTGAAAGGGAGATACACACAGGAAGAGGCAATTATAATACCATGCTATATACACTTAGCTGGAGAAGGTGGGTCCTAATGGAGGGCAATGAGACATCAACCCTAACGGGGCTGCCCCAGAGCCTTCCAGGGAAGAAGATGCCTAGGTAGGAATCTGATTAGGCAGCAAAGATAAGAGAGATTTTCAGATAGAAGATCTGCATGTATATGAAGGCCTGGAACACTGAAAAATTGAAATGAGTGACAGTAAACCCAGAGAATAAAGTTTGAGTAGAAAGTCCAAGAGATAAATCTAGAAAAGAAAATAGGAACTAGGTTGTTTTTTCTCAAAACATAGTCCAAGGACTACCTGAAAGAGAATCATCCACTAATGTTTAAAAGAAAAAAAAATGTTTTTAGCTATTCTCCAGATTCATTCTCTTTGAAACAGGGGGTTGGTTCAGGAATGTGCATTTTTAACAAAAAAATTTTAGGTGGTTCGTACCAGAGCAAAGCTGGAGAACCACTGGGCTAAATCAAGCAAGGCCAGATGAGTCACTTTCAAGAGTTTGGATTTATCCTAAAATAAATGGGAAACCTTGTTATATAATGCAGCAATCATGATTACTATGTATGTTTTTGACAGCTCTTTATAGAAGCAATTTAGAGAATGGATAAGTTGAGCAACACAGACATCTCGCTGCCCATTTTTAGCTGTGATCATTAGGTTGAAGGCCAAGATTTCAGCATATTTAAATATACGAATTACTAAATTATACACCCAACTATAATCCTATAGGGCCACATTCTCAATTTATGTCAACTGGCTTTAGGGTGATCAACTGTCTCATTGATCAACTGAGGAATTTCCCAGGAAGTGGGAGTTCAGTGTTAAAAAAAAAAAAGAAGAAAGGAAAAAAGTCCCAGGCAAGTTGGGATTAACTGGTCACCCTATAATTACCAAGAATAATCCCCATAATAATCCATCAGGTCACACAGAGTTCTCAGTGTAGTATTCTTCTTTTTTTTAAAATTCTGAGTTTAAAAGGATCTTTCCCAAAGTGAAAAAAGAGGGCATTAAAGGGAACAGAATTAAAACAATCATTTGTAGTTTAAAAAAAAAGTCCCAAGCACTGTTGCTTTAATGCAAATTTAAAACAGAAACAAAAATTCTGGCAGTGCCTGTTAATTTGTAAGAGCAGAGGCTCTCAAGCATGGTGTTGCAATCAGTAGAGGGGCGTGTTGCAAGGAAATTGTTTTTTACTACCCATAATTAAAGAACTGAGTTTGTAAATGATTTACTCTTAAAAATACAGAAAATCAAAGTTACCTCACTTACATTCTGTTACACTTTCTTCAGCAGGAGAGAGAGTGGTGGAGTTATTATGTACCTGCTCAGGATAACCAAAAGCCCGAGTGGACTCAGGGATTCACTCTACACAGAGGGATATATATCATTCATCATTGTAATATGGAGGGGAAAAGGTTTAGAAGTACTACTTGAGTGGTAACTTGACAAGTCAGTTCACCATTTCCACACTTTTTTTCTTAATTAAAATATGTTGGGTGACAATGGTCAACAAAACTAACATAGGTTTCAAGTGTATCAGTCTATATATACATCATCTATATATTGCATTATGTGTTCACCAATTGCCACACTTTTAAAAGGAAAGAAAGAAGAAAAAAGAGAGAAAAAATTTAAATATTTGTACTTTAAATGTTCAATTATAATAGCAAGACAGTTTTTGCCCAAATATTAGTACTACAGTTGATTTTAGATGGTACAAGGATAAAGCACTTTAAATGTTAATACTTTCATACTTATTTTACTAAGTAATGGAAAAATATAAAATTAGTAGACCAAACCTATCATTTCATGGAAATTGTTGCTTAAGATAAGGCTAAGTATAAAAATAAGCCAATTAAAAAGACATTTAGTAAATAATAGTATAGGTGGTAATCAAATATTTGTGAGAGTAGTACAAGAATGACTCAAGCAAGTGTGGAAATGTTATACTTGTTTAAGTAAAAGCAGAAAGAAAATGCTACAGTTTTTTATCTTATAAAGGTAAAGAGCAATAAGAACATACATTTCACAGCTGAATCCCTCAACTTGTCAAAAACTAGAAACTTCAGCTCATATATTTTTACCAATTTCAGTTGTTATCTGAATTAGATATTTCCAAAATAACTGCTGTTTAATAAAAAGAATAGATCAAAACCAAAGAAAGCAAAATAGTTCAAGAATTAAAAATTTTAATTATGATTTTAATATCAATCAAATCACAAGAAATCCAATTTTCCAGCAACTATGTGTCATGATCAAAATATAATGGCAGCCCAAATTTTCAACTTGATTACCTAATGGAAATTACCCATCCAGATAGGCCAGAGAACACAGCCTTTTAAGTCAAAGACAAACGAAAAACAGGAAGTCATTAAAAAATTAAAGTGCTTTGACTATTATATATGCAGCTCATCTCTTCCATGGATGTTAGGATACAAGAATTGGTTTGGACAACAAAACCCATTGCATTTGTTAAAAACTATTCTTTAAAATCATTCCTGATATTTCTTCAAGTATCTTATGTTTTGCTAAAACTCTATCGTAAAACTCTATAATGCAGAAAATGTGATTTGAAATGCCTGCTGTCTTATTATATTTTCTTTCTTTTATGATCTAATTATTTATCATGAGACCACATTTTCAGTTGAACTCTCTGCTTCATGATTTTACAGTTGAATAAGTACAGTTCTCCTGGATTTCAGCAAAATATATCAGACTGTACTTTTACACTCCAAAATGTATTTTCTTAAGTTAACAGGATTTTTCTTCCTGGAGAAGGTACCATTTATTTAGAAAATAAAATAAAATAAAAACACAAGGCATTTCAATTCAACCTAATTGTTGTTCTCTGTCCTGTGTGCTATTGTTCAGTTCCAGAAATTATGTTTTCATGATCTATAGGAATTCAGCAGTTAAATATGATTCTGAATCGCTTATAACTCAATTTATTTCTAGTAAATTAAAAACCTTTCTTTGTTACATACAGATTCTAATTTTTCAGCGCCATTCCCCAAACTTCAATGTTCCTATGGGATTAGAATGTTTTTGATACCAGATGATCACAGACAAGTATCTACAAGTATCGTTTTTTGTTTTTTTTTGGTTTGTTTGTTTTTGTTTTTTAATTGTGGGGGGTTGGGTTTCAGGTTTTACACATGTATCTCTACCATAAATAAAGCCACCAAGAAATAGTCCTCTTTCCACTAATGACAATAGTCTTTCTTTTTCTAGAAAAGAATCATATGGCATAATAGTAAAGATGCCAAGTGCTGAAAGCAGATGCTTTGATTTGAAACCCATCTCTTCCACTTACTAGTTATTGACTTTGGGCAATTTACTTAATATCTCTTTTTCTTCATCTGTAGACTAAGCATTATAATACTACCTGACTCATAAAGTTGTTCTGAGGATTAAAGAGTTAACACATAAAAAGTACTTAGAAGAGTGTCTACCACATTGTTTACTCAGTAAATTAGCTCTTATCATAATCACTAGCCCATCACTCACCACCCTAGTGCAAGTTGCCATGGACTTATCTGGAGTCACCATGTCCATAGACCCATTTTCTTGGAAATATTAATAGAAAGTTTTTATTTCAGGTGGTCAGTGTGCACCAACAATATGATGATTAGACTAGATGACCTGGAGTCTGTCTCAACTTTGAAATTAAATTAATATGGTGTTAAAGGAGGTGAAAAGGGACTTTCCTTTGTTTTAAATTCTTGCTCTCACATCCCCAGAATTGTGTTCTTCAGCAGGACAACAGGAGTAGTGGAGTTTTGTTTGTTTTTGCTTGTTTGGGTTTTTTGTTTTTTTTTTAGTGGGGGAGGGCAGATACTCAGGGAGGTCTTCAGAAACCAAACTGATGATTGTAGAAAATAATCTACCCATTTCTCAAAACCAGTAGAACCACTTTAGCAAAATGTGAAAACCAGAGGGACTAAAAGGATTGAAATATAGAGAATTTATAAATATAATTCATGACATCAACAAGCTGAAGATGATGAGTAGAAAGATCTGAACAATTATTGATGAGTCATTATTCTTTAGTAAATGAGGATAAAAATAGCTGAGTCTGAAGATAAATGTAAGAGAAAGCAACCTACATCACACCATATTTTTATACTGAATTTAAAGATGACATATGGAGGCATGTTATTTAAATAAAAATGGTATTTAAATATAAAATTTCAGATGATATTACTAGACTTTTATTAAAGTATCATCAGTACCAAGCACATATTTAGCATTTTGTGCTATGAAGTGAATTGTTCCCACAAATATCTACTTCGTCTTTTTTTAAAAAACCTCTAGTCAAATATTACCATACTGCTCAGATTCTTACAATTATAATAACAAGAATCTCCTAGTGTTTTCATGATAGACAGGGTCCAAGATGGGTTTAGTCTGTACCATATTCTAAGAATAGCATAACATATATTATACCAAGTTCTCATGGCTTTATGCCCCTTTATTGGAATATAGAGTAAAGAAATACTCTTTTCACATGAGTGTCCTTTGAAATGAGGACTGTTGCTTCATGGAGTATTTCCTAGTATGTGAAAAGTTTAAATAAAGAAAAAATGTTCTCATATATTCTATATTGACACACTAGACCCAAAAATAAGTCTGTTCTGTCAGGGCATTTCAGAGGCTCCAACCTTTGATTCAGTTTAAACCTAGCCTTGGTGCCAAGAGATTTCAGGCTCCCATGATAGACAAAAGAACCAGGTCCATCATTGGTTCTGGTTAATCTGAATAATCTTGAATAAATTCAAAGTATTCAATTGCATCTAGGATTGTAATATAGGATTATGCAGCCAACATTCTGTTTGAAAGCAACATTTTAAAAAATTAATTGTATAAATTTCTTTCATATATTTCAGAAAAACTCTAGGTCATGCAGCATAAGAGCTACCTAGCTGCAAACAGAAATTCCCATCACGATGTCATGTTGACTGCATTTTCCTAAGAAAATGAAGATGTAAAACTGCAATGACACTTGTAAATTACCCTGGGAAAACAGACAAAAACCATGCTTTGTCCTCTATTAGCTAAATACTTCAAAATAAAGACTCACTTTCACCTAAAGTAGTGGGGCTAAATAGAGCCTAAAATAGGTTTGGCTTCAATTATCTAGATAATCTACTTGTGTGTTTATTTAGTCTGAAATTAGAAGCTTAAAAATGAATCAACATTCAAGTGAAAACCAAATGACTTTGAAAACTCATTTCCGGAAAACTTTGACTTTAAAATGACTTCTTTGAGTGGCCTATTTGTCAATACATGTAATAAACCTTGGTCTTATTTACTTTAGATTTGCACTTCAAAATTTAAGAATATGAGCAAATTCAAAAGGGCCTGCCTAACCTGCCTGGCATAAATTCACTTCCTTGACCAATTTCGCACACGTGCGCGTACGCACACTCACACTATATGCCCCCATCCTTCCGCTCACTTTGGTCTCACTCGCAGGGATGTACTGATAACAGTCTGCTCTGTGTAGGGTTGTGAGTCTCAATTTTGTCTGTACATTAGAATTACCTGGGGAGCTAGTGCTCAGACTACCCTGAACACCAATCAAATCAAAGTCTCTATAATTGGGACCCAGGCATCATGTTTGTAAAAATCCCGAGGCGAATCCAATATACAGTCAAGGTTGAGAGCCACTGTTTTAAGAGTTGGATAATTTTCCTAAAACACAGCCTGAAAAAGGCAGCCTAAAAGCACCCGATTTTTCTTCCTCATCCTCACTGCCAGTGTGTCCCCTTTGGCTGGTTTATCCTTTAGTGTGCTTAACTGAATCATTCTGGACATAGAAAAGTTGAGAAAGAGAAAAGGTCCCACATTATTTTCATTTTTTTACGCACTTATTCCATCAATAAATATTTTCTACATATCTAGTACATACATCTAGGCTTTATGAGAATTTATTAAAGCATAAGCCTTTCCCTGAGAAATCTCACAGTGTAATAAGGAAGATGGTCAGTAACGAAATTAATGATAGTACTGCGTGGTAAGTGCTGAGACAGGTACAGAGGGGGCATAAAAAACTATTTTCCTTGAAGGCATCAGGAACAGCTTTACAGAAAAACAGTGTTTGCGTTGGTTGTCAGAAAAGTGCAGTAGATACCCTAACCAAACAGAGAGGGACGTGGAGTAGCATTCCAGGCAGACAGAAAATCTGGGTGAGGACATGGAAGCATGAAGAAGCCTGGCGAGTCTCAGGAGCCTTAACTAGTTTGGTGTCGCTGGAGGGCAGTAGAGTGTGTGTGAGTGTGTGTGTGTGTGTGTGTGTGTGTGTGTGGGTGTGTGGGTGTGTGTGTGTGTATGTTGGGGAGTGTGGGTGGGAATTGTGGCGTGTGAGTTTGGAGAAGAAGGCAAGAGAAAGAGTACTCCATGCATCTCAGGTGAATTGGGCCTGGAATTAGCCCATGAGGTTACTACTCGTATATGTGAATAGACACCATTCACATATACGAGTAGTAACCTCATGGGCTAATTTATGTCTTTTTTATGAAAGACATTTAATAAATGTCTATTTTTTAAAAGTAAATATGCTGTTCTAAAATAAGAATCAAGTACTTGCATATATCACTCTTGTAAGAGACAGAAAGAGATACAGATAAAGGGATTTTGGAAGAGTCCCAGGAGAGATTGTATCCAGGCTATGTGACTGGGGCAGGGGTTAAGGACATTTGCTACAGGGTCTGGTATTTGAGCAGAATGGGTTTTCGGCATGAGGAACTTGATAAGTTATCTAAATAGAAGTAAGATTATGAGTGAAGTGAGATCACCTGCAGCAAATACAGATAACTTTAAATAGTTTAGCCACCCATACATCTATGAGTATCATCTCATGTGATCCTGACAATAGCTGGTCCTGTGATTTAGAAGCTATTATCCAAATATTCAGATGAAGAAACTGAAGTTCAAAACTTGAGATGAATTCTCCAAGATTACACAACTAGTAAGTATCAGAGTCTAATTTGGAGACAGGATCTCTTATCTTTACTAAGTACTCGTTACTCTCACTGAAAGAAAGAGTCCAGCACAAAGTTTTGTAGAAAATAGGTATGCAATAAATGTGTTTAGTAAATAGTTTCTATCTTGTTTTTGCTATATTTATATGAATACACGTCTCAATACACATAAATGTACCCACACTCAGACTCTGCAGATTTATACAGATACATAGACAATTCCCAACTTACCAACTCGACTTGTCCCAAGTATCTGACTGCGTGTCAGTTACCTGAGATGCAAAATATTTTTTCTACAAAAACAATGTCATACAAGCAAGATTAAGACATCTCATAAACCTCTGCCTGCTGAATGCACAAAGTATTAGAATGAAAGTAGCCACCATATATGCAATGTTTCTTTTAAAAGTGTATTCCTAGTTTTGTTTTCTTCTGAGCCAAGAGCTGGGGCTCCCCATCATTCCCTGGTCTCCCCAGCTTGTGAGGATGACAAGCTTCTCAGACATTCATATGCTCCAGCTATATTACAGACCATACATACATTCTGACAAAGGCCAGAAATGCATGTCAACATGTCACGCAATGCATGACACACAGACACCTGTCGTGTAAGCTCCAAAAGGGTAGAGACTCTTATTTAGTGCACTAATATACCCCAAATCCCTAGAACAGTACCTAGCATGATAATAGGTACTTAATAAATATTTTTAAATGAAAGACAAAATACTCTTTGGCCCTTGTTAGCAGCTGCCTCTTTTTTTACATCACCAGGTAAAGGGCAGTACCTAATAGGTTGGTGCAAAGGTAATTGCAGTTTTTGCAATTATTTTTAACCTTTTAAATCGCAATTACTTTTGCACCAACCTAATAAAACACTAGATGTGGTCATTTCTAAATGAAGTCTTAAAACCTGAAAGGTCTGTCTTTCTGGCTCCTCCTAGAATTAGAACACAGAAGGCAATGTACATTTGGCCCAATAGTACTTAGATCAAGTCATGGCTACACACAATCTTGGAATCCACAATTTAGGGAACAATGGCTAGGAGACAAAAATCTAAAAGTATCCATTAATGTGGCTATAAAAATAGAAAATTGGATCCAGAAGACAATTTTTTAAAATCAGATTATTTGGTGTAGTCGAGAACTGATGTAGGACACGTATTGAATCTATTAGTCATCATTGCACAGAGGTGCCAGATGAGAATGGAAAAGATTGATTTAAGTTGGATAAAAAGCTGTGTTTTGGGGTAGAAAGTGTGGTCTTACAAAGATTTAGGTAACCAAGGTAAATGTTGGAATTTTAAGAATAGCAAAAATGCTCTTGTTTGAATTGTTTAAATACCACACAAATTAGGGGCAGGGGCTGGAAGGGGCAATCTTTCAGGTCATTCACCTGTCCATGAAGCCAGGAATAGAGCCAAGTTTTAATGAAATTTCATACACTTTGCTCTTGTTTCTCTGGGATTAATATGTTAAATAAGTGAAAACCTGCATGTATGTCATGTCTTACCGGTATAGAGATCTGAAATAATTTCTCCAGGCAACAAATAGCATTTCAACTGTGTTCCTGGGGCAACAGGAAGTGAATGCACATAAAAACAGTTATCAGATTGAAAAGCCATTCCCCCAACTTCTTGTAAATCTTAAGTACTACTTATGATGAAAATGTTCTTGCAATTTTCTAAAATGATGTATTATTTACCCACTGGGCAAAAAAATTAACTGGACATGAAAATAGACACCCAATTAAAGAACTCCAACTTATTCTTAGTTTTGTATTTCATCGTTTGTTACTCCATAGTTGTAAAGAAATTAGAATGAAATATACCACGTCAACAAGATAGACTAACAGACTGTTAGCAATGTTCCACTCCCAGAGCTATCTGTAATGGAGTTTGGAACTTGGGGAAAAGCACAGCAAAAAAACCCTTCTCTCCAATACTTTTGGATTAAAATAAATTCAGGAAAACTGGCATAATAAAAAGAGTACTGGATTTGGAGTCAAAAGTCTTGTATTCAGGTTGTGATTCCATAACACATAAGCAGTGTGACTTTGGGTCAGTCATGACCTCTTTAAAGTTAATTTCCTTCAGCTGCAAAATAAAGGTAAAAATAACTGTAATGGAAAGTTATTGCACTAACTTTAAATTGGTGTGTCAGTATACCTGGCAGAGAGGGTGTTCAACGTTTGAGTGTTATTACAAATTAGTGATTTGCTTACTTTGTTTTAAATTAATACAAGCAGAGTAAAGGAATAAGCACTCTGCAGAGATTGTGTGGAAGTTTATAGTGATGGGGCTGGAAAAGGAGTCAGTTTTACCAACCAAAGTATGTATATACAAGTTCATTAGCCCCAAGTTCTATGTCTCTACCTAATGCCCTCCTGTGCCACCGCCCATCCATCTGATCCAAGGCAATCTGCAGTCCAGAGAGCCCCACCTGGCTGATTCCTCCCCGAGAATCAGCTCTGAACCAACTACAACCAAGGTGGCCCCAAGGTTCCTAGCCCTCTGGTGTAACACTTTAATATCCAAATAAAGCAACTCAAGCCCCCATTCCTAGTACTGTGAAATTCTGGTGTCCTCGTTAATGTCTTAGGATTTCTGAGGCATACCATGAGGGACACATACATGTTTTCCATTACTGCTCACTCAGAATTTCTACGTCCAACTCAATTCCCTGTGCTCTGCTCCCCATCTCCATTCTTGAAGCTGTTCTTTCCTGTCTAGTCTGATTCTCACTCGTATGGACCTTGTCTCGACTCTCGCTGCCCTCAAAGAACTTCTAACACAAAGCTGTTTTGCATAACAGACTTGACCAAAAGTTTGGGCATAATATGAATAATTACAGCACAGAGCTAAAAACATCTGCGTATTGAATTTCAGATGTTACTTTTCCAAGAAATGTATTTGTCTCTCCTCAGTTCATAAAAATTTCCCTCTATGAACAGTTGGGTTCTAGTCTGCAGCCAGGTTGTTGGAACTCCTTCCCAGCTCGGCTTAGACTCCCCTCTCCTTTCATTTTTTCCAGAGACAACAGCAAAGAAACCCTAAATTCCTGCCATATTAGAACAATTGATTCTCTATTTCATGTTCTCCCATCTAGCCTGACATAGGGCCTTTGGCCTACTTTTCCTAACCAGTAGAGCCATTAAGGTATTTACTTTAGGGGAAAAAAAAAAAATCTCCCTAAGGGGAATTCCCCTGGAACAAACAGTTCAAACAGGAGCAAGCTAAAAAAAAAAAAAAAAGAGAGAGAGAGAGAAAAAAAAAAAGGCTTCTTCCTTCTTCATACTATTTAGGGTAATAGTGTGCTATTAGTATCAGATTCAGGGAGAAGGGATACAATCAGACATGTCTACCAAGGGAAAATATCATTGACAGGAAGGAATAGAAAGGTCATAGGTAAATGTTTCCTTTAGCTTATGTTTTTCACAGAAAAGATAATGTTCTCCAAGGTTTTTCATAACCTCCATATGCTCCAATCCTTCAGATGATAAAGAGCTCGCAACCTAAGGCCAAGCTAGGCAGAATAGAGCACAAAGCTGTTCAGAAAATGGAAGGAGCCATCAGGTGTCCCCCTGATAGTAGTGTCCTGCTTTGCTGTGCAGCTTCTGAAAGAGCCAGTGAGATAAGCAGACTCAGAGTCCTTTGGCTCAAAATCCCCCATGCCTAGATGCCAAAGTGGAGATGGCAAAATTGATTAACAAGGAGTGCTGTGGACAACTCATTTTCTCTCCCACCCTATCTGGAGTCCTTACATGGGAAAGGGGAAGCTTCTACGCAAGTACAGGAGTTGCCAGTAAAGTTGCTTTCATGAAATATACCGAAACCTTGCCAAATGTTTGCTAAGAAGATCTGATCCCTCCCTCAGTCCTGGAAACCAGGCCATTTCTTTTCACATCCACCATCACCTTCCTAGTCCAAGTTTTTATGACCTTTCTCCTGGAGTTCTGCAATCATCTTTTATCTAATGTATCCATATCAAAACTGGCCTCCCTCCCATCTTTCTAAACTGTAGTCTGCGTGATCTTTCCAAATCTTAACTATGATTATGCCAGCCCCCACTCCCACTTCCATGCTAAAAACCATTGCTCAAAAAGGTCAAGGACTTAGTGTACCCATTACGATAAAGACAATTCGCCATAACATGGCGTACAAGTCCATGATGGTCGAACCTTCACCTAGCTCTCAAGCCTCCAGCCACCAGGCTCCCCTCTGATATATTCAGAATACAATGGCCTTTGTTCAGTGCTTTTAATCACAACGCTTCAGCCTGCCACAGGTCCGTCTGCTAAGAACACTCCTCCCTCTGTCTTTCCCTCATTAACCTACTCTTCCCTTAGATGTCAGCTCAGGTATCACTTTCTCAAGGAAGGCTTCCCTATTCTCCTTGAAGGATCAAATGCCGCTAACATCACAGTTGCAATTTTACATTTGTTTGGGTGTTTATTTGATACATAGCTGACTCTCCCACAAGACTGTAAGCTTCATGAAGACAAGATTATGTCTGAATTTTTTTTACCAATGTATTGCTTTGTTGAATGAGTGAATAAATGAATGAACATTAGCTCCTCAATCAGAACATTTTTCTCTGTACCTGAGAAATTTAAAAACTTCTCAATTAATCTGATCATTTTTCAGAGAGCCATGTTTTAAAGTTCGATTATGAATGAGAAATGCTGTTAGTACAAAGATTTGCTATGATTATGCTTATTACTATTATTATCATCATCATAACTGGTTTATTGTCAATATCATTGCCTTCCTAACTCAGCTTTTTATACCTGTTATTAGATTCATTAATTAGATTTTATACTTTCATTATTTATAAAATGTTTTTTGTGCAAGCCAAATCCCATTGAAAAGAGCATATACTAAAACTCCACAAGTACCACACTGTGGCTAGAGGGTCATTTTAGAACTCAGGGTTGCCTATGGATCTACTTTATTAGTATTTCCAGGAGGTACACACCATTTGGAAAATTAAGGCCTTGAGAAAGATCAAAGTAACATTTATAGCCACTTGAGAAGTAACCTTTTCTAATGATAACCTCATCACATTAAATTTGGATGGGAACTTAGAGGTCATTTACCCACATTCGTTATTTCATATACAATAAAGTTAAGCCTAGACTTCCATAAGGTCATACAGCCAAGACAAGCCCTGGACTATTTTTATTCAGGTCCTCTATAGTTACCGTATATTAGATCAACTTCAAACCTATTAAACCAAGGGTCCTAACTATTCGTATCCCACCATCATTGAGCAACCTTAAATGTGAATAGCTTCCAGACTATCAGACTGGAATTTCATATAAATGGACACTCATATTTATTTGTTATTTAATTCCAGTCTAACCTTGGAAACTAGCTCTGCTATGTAATTCTATGCATGAAGAAAAAGATACTTCAAAATCAATTATGTAAGTCACTTTCTCAAAAAGCCTTCTACCTTAAATCAGAATGCTCTGCCACTATGAAAAGGGTAAGTTCCAGCGTGACCCCAAGATCAGCTGCACACCTCCCAAGTTCAGTTTCTGTATCTACTGTTTTCATCTCTATCCAGATTTAGAACTCAATACTTATTTGCTTTCACCCAGAAGAATGCATCCACTCTAATGTTAATAAGTAATGCAGTCTTTATTGAAGATACTAGGGGAGGAAAGAGGTGGCATTACTCCTCACTAGTCTTAGCAAACAGCTGAAAAACCTGATCAGAAAGTTCTATTCCTTCCAAGTACCTCCACAGACAAGGTGTACCAGGTTTGTTTTGCTTTATTTTTCATTTCCCTTTTTATGGTGTACAACCTCACTTCTCCTCTGCTACCTTCCAAAATTTCCCCTTCCTCAGGAATGGGTTATTCCTTTCCCTCCCATCCATCCCCTTTTCTTTTCCGAGCAATGTATCTATATCCCAGCTACTATCTTTAAACTTCATATCCAACCCTCAAGGAATCCCACAAAACAAAGGGACTTCTGATTAACAGGACCCACTTTCTTAGAAGACCATTTAGGTCTTTTGCTATGTGACACACACACACACACACATATATATATGTATATATATCTTTTCTTCTCTCTCTCTTTTTTTTGCCCAAACACATACCAAATTTTCCCCTGGAGGAATTCTGGCAACTGAAATTTTCCTCATCCTATTATAGCAATGGGGAAAAAAAAAAAGTGATCTGGGCAGATTCCTCTCAGGACATGCTGCTGTCGTAAAGGAGTTTTCGATGGTGTTTTTGTTTTTTAATGAAAATTTGAAAAATGTAAAACTTCCTCAGAGGGGAATAAGAAATAAAAGACATCCTCCCTTTTTTCCTCAAGCCTTTAAATTCCTAGTGGCCCTTGGAAAAAAAAAAAATTCATCAGACCTCATAATTAAAATACAAAAAAGCAACTGTCTCCCTTCCAGAAATCTTAGTCTTCAGAAATGATCAAAGGAGTTGAAAGTGTAGACACATAGTATATGGAATACAGAAGTAGATTCTCTTCTCATTCCTTTAACATGCTTTTACCTTAATAAAATGATAATGAAATGATTACCAATCATCGAATACCCCTCTTTGTCAACTGTACAAACACTAGCTAGCTGCCTTTGTCCCATGACTAGGTGACTACTGATGACCAAACTGTCACTAGTGAAATCAGTCCATCCAGAAAGTTCCTAATGAAACTCCAAGGGAAAAAATATCTTACAAGCAAACAATATGTTGGCAACCTTTGCAGTCCAAGTATCTGCTCTCATAAATGCTAGTAGGACAAGAATAGGGAATACATGCAATAATATCTATAAAATGTTAGAAAAATTGCTTTTCCTCTTCTGAGGATTTTTTTAAATTATGAAGATTTTTGTTAAAAACACACATACCTTGGGGAACTCCTTTCACAAGATGTAAACATTGGCATTAGTGTTACTATTTTCAAAATTAGGGGATAGGCCTTAAGAAGTTGAAAAAAATGGGGAAAATTAGTTAGATGTATAAAATTCACAGGTCCTATTTTATGTTCTTTTTCAAAATGTTTTCAAGTATAATACTAGATTATAAGTGCAAATGAACACATTAATAATCTATGAAGGTAAGAATAAGACTTGTTCATACTTTACCTTCTTATAGAATAGAAGTCTATATTGGACTATATATATGTGGGCAAACTTTTTTTTTTAAGATTATTGAGCTTTCAAGATATACATTCCTTTGTGTGCTTCTACTAATACCATTTTTATTATGCTACTTTAGACATAAATGAATCTTTTTCTTATTTTTCTGTGTAGAACAATATTTCTAAAACTTTATTTTTTCCATGTAGAAAAGTATTTTTTAAACTTATTTTTACTGATTTCTTCAAAATATATAAGAATAAAAAGTGTAGTTTTAAAATTCAAGAATTGAAATGCCAAATAAGTTAGGTAAATACACACATTTTTTAATGTATAACTCTCCATAAAAATGATTACATTTTACATATTTTGAAGAACACTTTTTTCAGTAGTCCCCTACACTATAACATTACTCCACACCACCAAAAAACTTGAATGGGTCAAATTCATTAATCAAGCATAATAGCTAGTTTCAAATGAGTCCTAAAGGCTTCAATATTCTATCCTCTGTAGCAGCATAGAATCATTCCAATTTAATTAGATAAGCCAATGTATTTGCAAAACAATTCAGAATGCAATTTAATTTGGGGGTTTAGTAAACATCTAGAGACTCATTCAGTATGACCTCCACTTTGAGTTTACTTTGTAAAGCAGCATAAAACTAATCACTCAGAACTATAAACTCTAAGACCTTTTTTTTTAATCCATAGGCCTTATACATTATATGTGCCTTTTATGTTTACATTGACTCTCTTTGTTTCACTGCCTTTCAAAACTACGGTTTGAGTGAATCAGTAAATGACAGCCACAACGGCCAGGAGTGACTGACAAGCCCCGCCCCCATGAAAGGAGGTGGAGAAGATGCCAGCAAGCCTGAAGCACAGCTGTCAGAATGTCCCAGCATCACTAATCTGTAACCCACCTGCTGACCAGGTGCTGGGATTTTCCTCAGGACAAACAACCATCATGTGACTTGAATCAAACTATTTAAACTATGTGTTGTTTTAAACCAGGGGAGGGAGAGGAGAAACCAGCCCACCACAAACATCTAAGGCACTAAACTCATTTTGAGACAGATGTTATGTAAACTCCCACGTGGAGATACCAACTCCTAGTGAATTAACATATGATGCAACCTAACCCTTTGTATTGATCAGTCATTATTTTTATCTGATGTAATGAGAATATGGGTCCAGAGGCCAAGCACTTTCAAACCCCGAGAAAATCCAAGGATCCTCTTGTTCTCAAATGCTTTCCTGAGTACTATGGGTATTAGTGTCAGAACATTGTGAAAAAAGAGTTGTTTCCAAATGACAACTGAAATGAACATTTGAAATCAGCTCATGTCTCTGAACCAGACAACAAAGTTAGAACAATAATCCATGAAGGGAAACTTTGAATTTAAAAGCAAAATAACTTGATAATGCTATTAGACAGTTAATAAATACCACAAGTTTAGATTATAATATACTACCCTGGCTGAATAGACATGTTTTATTTCTTTGTTTTTAGTAAATTTCGATGTAGATGAAAACTATTTTTTTTTTTTCAGAAAGAATGAACTAGTTTAAGAAGAATAGAATAAAGGCCGAAAAGCTAACATGTCCTACTTTACTTACCCAACACCCATGATTAATAACAAGTCAGTTTACAGGACAAAGTCTTACACTGCCTTATTAACACAATGCTGTACATCCTTAGATGTTAAGTTTATGCCATGAAGCTCTGGATCTCTCTCCTAAAGTTTTGCACGTCAACTTTGGAAACATCACCTATTTTGCATACCAATAATAGTTATTCCCCTAGAAAACTTGGAGGGAAAGTTAATGCCATCGAAGAAAAATTTTTGCGTTACTTCCAAATATGATTTGTTTGGTTAGGCTGTAGCCAGCATAATCTAGGATACAGAATTTGTCCAATGGTCAAATGGCATTGTACCTTCAAATAGAATCATTATCAGGTCTATTAGCAATTACATATTCATTGTCTACAGTCGTGCACATAGAGCTGATGCCTATATGGCTACAGACTTTGCATTTTTACATCCACACAGTGGAATGTATGTGTGTTTGTGTTTACAGAAATGCCTCACTCACCTAAATCGGTCCTATGAAGCAGCCTTGTCTATTTAGAGTTCAGAGCCCTAATAGATGCCACTAGACTGTAAGTTACATAAGTTTCAGGATTTTTGTCTTATTGTCCATTGCTGTATTTCTAGAACCCAGAATAGAGCCTGGCATGTGGTAGGAAATTGTTGTTTGTTAAATAAATGAATGTTACACTGCCTATGTACAAAAGGTCATGCTATTTATTCAGAGGAGACTGCCCTAGGCCCAAATCTGGAGACTGCTTGTCTTTTGCAAGATTCTAGCAAGCTTAGTTTTCTTCTTTCCCAAGCCACCGAAAATAAAAGGCAACAAATTACAGGGGCATGGGGGCATACTGCTAGAAGCATATTCAACATAATGAGAAATGAAAGCTGACATCCAATATCCAGAAAGAGACAGAATAACTATAAAACTTAGCTACAAGTCTTCAAATATATATATAATATATATAATATATACATATTATATATATTATATATACTTATATAATATATACATATTATATACTATATATACTTATATAGTATATAATATATAATATATATATCCTCAAACAAATATACATATTTGCTTTGGTATGTTTCTAAACATAAATGGAATCATGTTGTATGAAGTCTTCTGAGACTGGCGTTTATCATTCAATATTATTTTTTATATTCATCTATATTGTTGTGTCTGGTTTGTTCATTTTTCACTACATGTAAACACACAACAATTTATCCATTCTAATACCAAGAGACATTTAACTATTTCCAAATCTTTGCTTTTACAACCGATGTTTCGATGAACATTCCTATATCTGCATGCTGCATAAATATGGTGCAAGAAGTTCGCTAAGGTTTATACCTACAAGTGGAATAGCTGGATTACAGCAAGTGCACATTGTCAGCTTTCCTAGGTACTACCAAATTGATTTTCTAAATGTTTGTACCATTTTACATTCATAGCAGTACTTGAGAATTCCTATAACTCCACATTCTGGTCAACATTTTGTGTTTATCTAATTTTTAATTTACCAATCTTGTGGGCATGGTATAGTCTCTCACTGTGCTTTAAATTTTATTTCCCAGGTTATTAATGATGTTGAGCATCTCTTTTATATACATATGAACCATTTTTCTTTCACTTTTGCGATATGCTTCTATATATTTTGGGCATTTTTTATTGAGTATATATTAATCCTTGGTCATTTATATTGTTTTTACATACTGTGTGGCCTTTCTTTTCATTTTTAAAGGCAGCATTTACAAACAAAAGTTGTTACTTTCTGTAAAGTACGATTTTTTTCATAAGCATATGAATATGCATAGTATGCAATGCTTGTTCCTCTCTAAGAAAACATTACTTATCTAAAGTCATTAGATAATTTTTTTCTTTAAATCATTTTAGAGATTTGCCTTTTACATTTAAATCATTGACCCATCTAGAGTTGATTTTTGTATATGGTGTGAGAGAGATTTCATCAGATTTTTTTAAAGTAAATTTTTATTTTAGAACAGTTTTAAATTTAAAGAGAGGCTGCAAAGATAATATGAAGTTCTCCTATACCCCATACTCGGTTTCCACTATTGTTAAAATCTTTAATTTGTGTACTTCTGTTACAACAAATGAGCCAATATTGATATTTATTATTAACTAAAGCCCATATTTCATTCAGATTTATTTAGTTTTTATCCAATATCCTTTTTCTGTTCCAGAATCCCATCCAGGATGCCACATGACATTTAGTCTGATGTCTCCGTAAGCAACTCAAGCTTGTGACAGTTTCTCAAACGTTTCTTGCTTTTGATGAACTTGACAGTTTCAAGAGATAGTGTTCAAATATTTGGTAGAAAATCTCTCAATTTGGATTGGTGTAATTTTTTTCTCAAATTTAGACTGGGGTGGTGGGTTTGGGGGAGGAAGACCATAGGGGTAAAGTGCCATTCTCATCACATCATATCAAAGGTACACACTACTAACATGACTTATCACTGATGGTAACTTTAATCACCTGGCTAAGGTAGTTTGTCAGCTTTGCCCAGTGTAAAGGGACTTTTTTTTCGTTCTTCTCATACTGTACTCATTGGAAGAAAGTCAGTATGTGTAGCCCACACTGAAGGGGTGGGAGTTATGCTCTACCTCCCTATTTAATGGAGAAGTGGCTACAGAAATTATTTGGAATTCTTCTGTATGGGAGATGTGTCTATTCTCACCCATGTATGTATTTATTCAATATTTATTTATATCAATATAGATTCATCAACATTTTATTTTATACTTTGAGAGATCATATAATACTGCATTATTATTTCTTTTGCTCATATTATTTTGTATTTGGTGAACGGGGCGGGGTTCGTTCAGTTAGCTGTAGTTTGGTGTCTATCATTAACTTTTGAAACTTTTCTACCATTATTACCTCAGATACTATTTTTGTCCTGTTTCCTCTTTCCTCTCTTTCTGGCACTCCAATTATGCTTATGTTATACCTTTTAATATTGTCTCATAATTCTTGAGTTTTCTGTTTTTCTGTGGGGGTTTTCTCCTCATTATTTTCTCTGCTTGTATTTCCATTTGAGAAGCTTCTATTAACCTGTCTTCAAGTTTACATATTCTTTCCTTGGCTGTATCTTGCATTTTTCTTTGATTCTTCTTTCTAGTTTCCACCTCTTGGCTTATATTATCTACCTGTTATTACAGAGTGTGGAAGAGGACAGCTCTACAATCTTCTGATTAAGTCTCAATCTTTCAGTGTGCTTGTGTCTCAGGCCTGTAAGCTTCACAAGTGCTTCTGTCCCTTCTTCAGTGCTACAGCTTGGCCCCCAACCCCCTAGTTCCTTCTCTGGCAGTAGTATTCTCAATCCATTTCTTTGAAACATTGTACCATGTTGACTATGTTTTATTTTTTCCTCGTAGGTGATACAGGGAGGCTGTGGGGGTAGGATGGGGAGGAATTATTTCCTTCATCTGGGATAAATTTTCAGAACTGTTCTCTGGCAAAGTCCTTTCAGCTGGAGAGTAGGCTTTCAGCTGAAGAGACTCAGACATGTTTGACAATACTCTTTCTTCCCTTCCTCCTGCCATCCTTCTCAGATGATTATTGTGAGAACCTTGTGGAGTTCCAAAAAAAACAGCCCACAACAATTATTGTGAGAACCCTGTGGAGTTCCAGAAGAAAATGCCCCACTGCCTAGACTGCAGCCTTCCAGGAGGTGTTCACTTTCAAGATAGTCTATATTTAGCCTCCAGCAATTCATCAAATTTACCATTAAGTGTTTCTACCAGTTCATGGCTCCCTTGATTTCTGTTCCAGGTCATCAGATCTCAATGACTATATTTCTTTGGATGCATCTGTGTCTCCAGTTTTCAAGACGGTTGTTTGTTCTACAACCTCAGTTCTCTGATCTATCCAAGAAAAGTCTTTGATTTTCAGTTTGTCCAGTTCTTTCTCATTCTAAGAATGGAAATGACAACCTCCAAGCACTTTACATATCACAGCTGAAACTGTAAGCCTGCCATAGACTTTTTATTGTGCTAAAAAACACATAAAATTTACCATTCTAATCATTTTTATGTGTGCATTGCAGTAGTGTTAACTATATGCACATTGTTGTACAACAGATTTCTAGAACTTATTCATCTCACAAGAATAAAACTCTATATTCATTGAACAACCACCCTTTTCTCTCTTCCCCAGTGCCTGACAACCATCATTCTACTTTCTATTTCTAACAGTTTGACTACATTGGGTACCTCATATACGTGGAATCATGAAGTATTTGTCTTTTTGTAACTGGCTTATTTCACTTATCATGATGTCAACAAGGTTCATCCTTGTTATAACATATCATAGGATTTACTTTTTTAAGGTTGAGCCATATATACCATCAGCTCTAATGAATCTTTTGGAGCAAAAATTAATATAAGACACGTCTTATTTTACTATAAGACCCAGTTTTATATAATATAATATAAAACCGGGTCTTATATTAACTTTTGCTCCAAAAGACACATTAGAGCTGATGGTCTGGCTAGATCTTATTTTCAGGGAAACATAATATATATATATATATATATATATATATATATATATATATATATAATCACATTTTCTTTATTCATTCATTCACCAATGGATATTTAAGTTGCTACCACTTCTTGGCTATTCTGAATAATGTTGCAGTGAACTTGGGTATGCTAACCTCTGCAAGATCCTGTTTTCAATTATTTCCGTTATATACCCAGAAGTGGGATTACTGAATATATGATAATTTAATTTTTAATTTTTTGAGGAACGTTCATACTATTTTCCAAAGTGGCTGTATAATTTTTATGAGCATTTTTGTCTTCATTAAATTTATTGGGGTGATATTGGTTAGTAAAATTACATAGGTTTCAAAATTCTATAATACGTCATCTATATACTGCATAGTGTGCTCACCTGCCAGAGTCAGTACTCCTTCTGTCATATATTCTTGACCCTTTTTCCCTCTCCTACTGCTCTCCTACCCCCTTACCTTCTGGTAACCACTAAACTGTTGTCTGTGTCTATGAGGTTTTTTTTTTGTTTGTCTGGTTCATTTGTTGCTTCCAGTTTTACATCCCACATATGAATAAAGTCATATGGTTCTTGACTTTTTCTGACTTGTTTTACTTAGCATGACAATCTCAAGATCCATCTATGTTGTCTCAAATGGCAGTATTTCATCTTTTCTTATGGCCAAATAATATTCCATTGTATTTATGTACCACCTCTTGGCTATTGTGCTTGTCAATTACTCCTATATAGAAATGCAATTGATCTTTGTATAGCAAAGATCGTCTTTGTACAACATCATCTTTATCCTGTCATCTATCGAAGGACACTTTGCTTGTTTCCAGGTCTTGGCCACCTTGAATAACATAGTATTTTCCACAGTGGCTGCATCATTTTTACAATTTTACATCCCCACCAGCAGTACAGAGAGTTCTAATTTTCCCCACATCCTCATCGACATTTACGTTCTGTTCTTATGATAATGGCGATCCCAACAAGTGTGAGATGCTAGCTCATTGTGGTTTTGATTTGCATTTCCCTGATGCCTAGTAGTGATGCTGACCATCATTCATCTGCTTACTGGCTATTTGTGTACCTTCTTTGGAGAAATATCTATTCAAATCCTTTGCCCCCATTCTATTATACAGGTTTGTTGTTGTTGTTAGATTGAAAGAATTCTTTACATTTTCTAGATATTAACCCTTTACCCCTTATATGGTTTGCAAATATTTTCTCCCATTCCATAAGTTGCCTTTTCACTCTGTTTATTGTGTTATTTGCTATACACACGTTTAAAGTTTGATGTAGTCCCATTCGTCTATTTACTTTTATTGTCTGTGCTTTTGGTGTTATATCCAAGGAATCATTGCCAAATCCAATGTCATAAATTTTTCCCTTACATTTTCTTCTAAGAGTTTTACAGTTTCATGCCTTACATTTAGAACTTAATTCATTTTGAGTTAATTTTTATACATGCTGTAATATAAGGGTCTAACTTCCTTCTTTTGCAAGTGAATATTCAGTTTTGCCCAAATCACTATCAAACAGACTCTTCTTTCTTCACCATGTAGACTTGCACACTTGTCAAAGACCACTGGATAATATATATGAGGGTTTATTTCTGGGCTCTCTATTCTGTTCCATTGTTCTATATGTCTATCTTTATGCCAGGGCCATATCGTTTTGATTACTATAGCTTTGTTATATTTTGAAATCAGGAAGTGTGAGGCCTCCAGATATTTTCTTCTTTCTCAAGATTGTTTTGTCTATTCAGGGTCCACTGAAATTCCATGTGAATTTTACAATGATTTTTTTTTCCTATTTCACACACACACAAAAAAAATGCCATTAGGATTTTGATGGAAATTGCACTGAATCTGTGGATCACTTTGGGTAATATGTACCTTTTAACAATATTAAGTCTTCCATTCCAGATACAAAAAAAGCTAAAGGAGTTCATCACCACTAAACAAGTATTACAAGAAATGTTAAAGGGACTTCTTTAAGAAGAAGAAAAAGAAAAACAAATCAAAAATATGAATAATAAAATGGCAATAACTACAAATCAATCAACAATTACTTTAAATGTAAATGTATTAAACACCCCAATCAAGAGACATAGGGTGGCTGAATGGATAATAAAAAAAGATCCTTACATGTGTTGCCTACCAGAGACTCACTTTAGATCAAAAGTCACACACAGACTGAAAGTAAAGGGATGAAAAAGATATCTTATGAAAATGGAAATAGACCAAAAAAAAAAGCTGGTGTAGCAATATTTGAATCAGACAAATGGACTTTAAAATAAAAAGATATAAAAAGAGATAAAAGAAGAACTCAGCAATTCCACTCTGAGTATTTATCCAAAGAAACACAAAACATTTAAATTTTAAAAGACATATGCATCCATATGTTCATTGAAGCATTATTTATAAGATATGGAAACAATATAAGTGTCCCTCAATAGATGAATGGATAAGAAAGAAGTATATATGTACAATGGAATATTACTCAGCCATTAAAAAAGAATGAAATCTTGCCATCTGCCACAACATGGATGGACCTAGAGGATATCATGCTAAGTGAAATAAGGTCAGCGGAAAAAGACAAATACCATATGATTTTACTTATATGTAGAATCTAAAAAACAAAATAAATGAACAAACAAAACAGAAGCAGATTCATAGATACAGAGAACAAATTGATGGCTGCCAGATGGGAGGAGGGTTGGGGAGCTGAGTGAAAAAGGGGAAGGGATTAAGAAGTACAAATGGGTAGTTACAAAATAGTCATTGGGATATAAAGTAGAGCATAGGGAATATGGTCAATAATATTGTAATAAGTATGTATGGTGTCAGATGGGTACTAGATTTATATGTCTAATCACTATGTTGTACACCTGAAACTAATATAATATTGTATATCAACTGTAATTAAAAAATTAAAATATTTATATTTTTAAAGTCTTCTATTCAATCAACATGGGATGTTTTTCAATTTATTTGCATCTTCTTTAATTTCTTTCAGCAATGTTTTATAGTTTTCAATGTATAAGTCTTTAACCTCCTTGGCTAACTTTATGCCTAAGTATTTTATTCTTTGTAATGTTATTATAAATCGGCTTGTTTTCTTAATTTCCTTTTTGCATTGTTAATTCTTGGTGTATAGAAACACAACTGATTTTTGAGTGTTGGTATGGTACTATAAGCAAATGTGAATCTTTTTTTATCTATGCTTGTTTTAAATGTCCTAAATATAACCATCGCTTTGCATAAAAGTGAGAAAAAGAGGAGGCAACCGGTTCGCTCAGTTGGTTAGAGTACGGTGCCCTTAAAACAAGGTTGCCGGTTCAATTCCCACCTGTGCCACCGTGAGCTACGCCCATCACAACTAGATTGAAACAACTACTTGACTTGGAGCTGATGGGTCCTGGAGAAACACACTTAAAGTGTTAAAAAAGAAAAACAGTGAGAAAAGGTGGTAGTGGTGATGTGACATACCAGGTGATAGCTTAGAAAACATTTTCTTTAGGTAATCAGATATTTCTTGAAGTATCATCACCAAGTGTACTTTCCCCAGAATGCTTTTCCAAGTCAGTAATGAAACAAGAAAAGTTGCTTTTTAACAGGAACAAGTAAATGATGGCATGAATATAATATACAACAAAAATCAAATTATCCGTATAAGTTTAATTTGCTCTAAAATTATAGGCATGTATAAAGTAATATACATTAAACACAGGATTTCTAATTGCAATGCACTTTTAGGAGTCAAGAGCCTTAATTAGACAATAACACAAGGAATGGAGTCTTTGTGGGCCATGCACAAGGTAAATAATCCACAGATGAACTTTAAAAGACTTGGTTTATATACATAAATAAATATGCATACATAAGAAGAGAAGAAGGAAAGTAGAAGTCTCATCTTAAAATACAGACATTTTATAAATTAAAAATATATCTTCAGGGGTAAGGGAAATTTCTAGCTATAGTGACAAAAAGACTTCAGAGACTCATCTGTTCATAAAGCAAGTATACACTGGACAAATTGTCATAAACAACCAAGCCAAAGGTCTGGAAAATGACCAAAGGCAGACAGTGAATCAGGAAGCATTTATTCTTGAAAAATTGCTAGAGCTTTGGGTAAAAGCAGCTGGAGCCTGTGACTTTCTTGCCTGGGGATATTCCCATTCATGCTCTCCTCCCTTGCTCATTTGGTGACTAAAACAGGGCTGAACAGAAAATCTGTAGCTTTGCGACCAGAGGGAGGAAACTTGCTTTGGGAAGGGAAACAAAACTCATGACCTTGGCAAATACTATAAAGAATAAATGAGAAAAACCCACAGCTCTCCTAGCTTGAGGTTGTGGTCCTATTTGGGGCAAGCAGTGAATAGAAAAAATTGTATGGGACATCCTGGAAAAGAGAGCACAATTTACAGGCTACATAAGCTCTCTACACACCCACGGTTGATTGGGAAACTGTGGGCTTACAAAAGGGAAAACCTGAGAGAGCCTACTGAAAAGTTAAAACCAAGGATGACTTGAGAACCCGCTGAATTTTGAACATGCTCCCCAAATCACATGTGTATTAATTGTCAGAAGGTGGATATTCTATGGGCTGGCAATGTTTGAGTACAACCTCTAGCCAAATCATTGATTGACCCCTAAGTTATGCAGAAACAAGGGCAACCCCTATTAATACAGGCTAAAAAAATAAAAATTAAAAATTAAGGGAGACACCCGTGGATGCTTAAGGGAGGAAAGATTTTGTATTTTAAGTCCAGACGAGGAACAAAAAAGGAGAAAAACAGAAAACTAAATCAGAACCCAGAGTTGCTACAATATATTATCAATTACAGTATATAAAGTGTCCAGTTCAGCCAAAAATTACAAAAGAATCACAGAAAATGTGTCCTGTGAGGATAGAGGAGGATTGTGGGTGAGCAGGGAGAATGCAGTCGATACAGCCTAGATCTGAGTGGACGCAAACATGGAGATTAATTCATGTACAATAAATTAAGGCATCACAATAATTACCCAACAAATACAGAATCCTAGTAGAGAATTGTAAACCAAAAAAGAAAAAAAAAAAAAAAAAAAGGCAGTTGGAAATTTGAGAACTGAAAATGTAATAATCAAAATGAAAAATGCCTAAGATGGGCTCAACAGCAGTTGCGGATGACAGGCGAAAGAATCAATGAACTTGAAGATCAATTAATAGATACTAGTCAATCTAAAGAATAGATAGGGAAAAAATGCTGAAAAAAAAATGAATAGAGCCTTAGATACGAATCAGTAATGCCAAGCATAACAATATTCATGTAATAAGATTATTTAAATCATAGAGAGAAAGTAAAAGGCAGAGATCCTTATCAAAATCATAGATGGTTTATTGAAGAAGTTGACAAACTGATCCTAGAAAGTATATGGAAATGCAAAAAAGCTAGAATAACCTAATCTGTTTTTTAAAAGAACAAAATTGGAGAACGTATAATAACTAATTTTAAAATTTTCAATTAAACTAAAGTAATCAAGACAGTGTGGTATTGGCCTAAAGATAGACACATCAATTAATGCAACTGAATAGAGCATCCAGAAACAAACTGTTGCCTTTATAGTCAATTGATTTTTGACAAAGATATCAAGACAATTCAGTCCTCTTTTTCTTCTGCAAAAACAAATGTCTCAATTTTAAAGTGGATGAACTGGACAAGCCAGTAGAGAAATGGAGTATAGTGATATTGTCATGATTTTTTCATGGTGCTTGAGACAGAATTAGAAGTGTAGGTTTGTGAGCAATGTTAAAAATTAGAAGAGCTGACAGAAAATTTCTTTGACTTTGAGATAATGTGATAACAGAAAGGTCAATAGAAAAATATGACTATATATATTATACATATATATATAGTGTTATTAAGGCATACTTTGATTTCATATAATTTACTCAATGTAGTACAATTTAATGATTTTTAGGAATTTTTAAAATTATGCAATCATCACAACTATCCAGTTTCAAAACACTTCTACCACGACAAACAAAAAGTTCCCTTGGGCCCTTTAGCAGTCAGTCTCCATTCCAAAATTCAGCCCTAGGGAACTACCATCAGCTTCTTGTTTCTGTAGTTTTGCCTTGTTGAGAAAGTTCATAGAAAAGGAATTTTACAACATATATAATCTTGTATATGACTTCTTTTATAAGTATAATGATTTTTAGGTTTATTTATATTGTAGATCTATCAGTGTTAATTCATTTTTATCACTGAATAGTATTCCATTGTTTAGATATCCCATATTTTGTTTATCCATTCACCAGATGATGAACATTTGGATAGTTTCTAGTTTGGGGCTGTTATCAATAGTGCTACTATGAACATTCACATACAAGTATTAATATGGACATATGTTTTCAATACTCTTGGGTAGATATCTAGGAGTAGAATTGCTAAATTATATGGTAACTATGTTTAACTATTTGAGAAACTACCAAACTATTTTCTGAACTGTTTATGCCTTTTTATATTTTCACCAGCAATATACAGAGGGTGCCCAAAAAATGTATACACATTTTAAGAAAGGAAAGAAAAAAACTATTAAAATTGTAATACTCAATATATATCAATAACAAAAGATGAATACATATCATGTGTATACATTTTTTTGGCATCTCTGGTATGAGGGACCCTGTTTTGTTGCATCCCCATCTATGCTAGCTATTATCAGTCTGTTGGATTATAGCCATTCTAGTAAATGTGTAGTGTAATCCATTGTGGTTTTAATTTGCATTTCCCTAATGACTAATGATGTCGAGCATCTTTTCATGAGCTAATTATCCATTTAAATGTCTTCTTTGTTAAAATAGCTATTGAAATTTGGGGGTGGGGATTTTTTTTTCTATGTAGTATTGAGGTGGACAAGTTCTATATATATTCTATGTATATACCTTACATAAAATATATGATTTGCAAATATTTTTTCCCAGTCTGTGGCTTGTTTTTTCATTTTATTAATGGTGTCTTCTGGGGAAAAAAATTTTTTGTTAATGTTACAATTCATTATATGTTTCTTTTGTGGATGTGCTTTTAGTATCATATCTAAGAAATCTTCGCCTAACAAAAGGTCACAAAAATTATTTTCTATGTTTTATTCTAGGAAATTTATAGTTTTTTTGTTTTGTTTTGTTTTTAGTTTATTTTGAATTGACTTTTGTACATGGTATAAGTAAAGGTATAAGTTTTTAGCATATGGATATCCAATTGTTTGAACAACATTTGTTGAAAACACTGCCCCTTATTCACTGAATAGCTGAGTGCTGACTAGCTGAGTGCCAATTTGAGTACTAATATTTTTTTCATATATTTCTGATATATATAGGGTGGTATCATGTTATCACAGATTTGATAAGTGGTTCTTAAGAAATGTTACCTAATCTAATCTACAAACAATAACACTGTTAGTGAATACCCGAGGTTATTTTAGAAGCCAAGTCTAGCTGATTACACACCTTTTCCCCTTAACTAATATCTCATAGACTCATTCAGCTTTGTCCTTCCCATATCTTGCCATGGTCCCACTTGTATTCTGCCACGTCACAAGGGAGATAAGAGGAAATTTTTACATAGAAACCAACAAGTATATAGCCTCAGGACCTGCAAATAGTAGAAAATACCTCTGAGCTCTTATATTTTAACACAATTGAATTAAAGTATCAACTAAAGTTGTTTCACTCAGGCCAAATTTTAACCTGAGCAGATGAGTTACTGATTCAAGGTAACTTGCAAACACCACAAACTGATCATAACTTTAGTGTGAGTTAAGAAAGACTAGGAAACATTTTACTAATTTACATATTTATAATACTTTGTTATTTACAAAGCAATTTATCATGCTATTTTCTTAATTTTTCATAAAATTCCTGTGAAGTTGGCAGCATTAGCCCAGCTTTAGAGATAGCTAAAACAATAAGTTTAACATATCATCCAAGATGCATAGAAGTAAATGGTAGATTTGTCTCTTAACTCCAAGCTCACCCTACTTAAAATTAGACCATAGACTGATTCATTGTTTCCTTACTGAAAAACCAGATAAATCATAATGACTCTCCTTTCTACTGGCAGGATGAAGAGGGTTGAAATATCCCTGTTCTACACTTCAACTACAAGTTTTGACAGGAGATTGCTGATACAGGAACATTCTGTAAAATCTATGTTTGTGGTCCTACACACAGCAGCAGCATGACCAACGGAGACACAGCCATATCTGGTCACTCCACATAAATTGTGTTAACTAAATGTTTTCCTCTTGATCGATCTGTGAGCATTTCCTAATATGGAAATATAGCACTGTTATAAGTCCAAGAGTCTTTTTGGGAATGCCATTTATCTCCAAACCAATGAATTTCAAAGGTGAAATGTAGCATGCACTGTGCTTTCTCATTAAAAACAAATACAAGTCAACTCTTTCAGCTGAGAAGAATAATTAGAAAATTTAGTAATCATGCTATGGGTCTAATTATTTGTTTGTATTAATATTCCAGTCCCATTTAGAGATTCTGCCTATCAGTATAAATATGTATCTGATAAGTATGTATAATTTTATACCTCTTCTCCAGTTGTATGGTCAATGTGTGCTTTACAAGGACCTGTAAAATCCATTATTTGATTTCATCCTTTCAGTAGAAACGGCTATGCCAGAATGCAGTCAGAGAAGTAAACTGTCCTCTTGGATTAGGAAATGCAGGGTCAGGAATTTCATTACTTGCTCAAGTGCATATACAGAGGGTGCCAAAAAAAAAATGTATATACATTTTAAGAAAGCAAAAACTGTATTAAAATTGTAATAATATATACAGATAACAAAATATGAATACAAGTCCTGTGTAAACATTTTTTTGGCATCCCTGGTATTTCTCAAAGAGGCATGAATAGTAAAGTTTTCATATGACAGTTATAATTAAGGGATGATGTATTACTTAAACTAGCAAGTGATTATTCTGTAAAATAAAAAATCAAAGCAAGACATTGAACAATGAAGTTGAAACCAGTTTTCCTTGCTATGGACATTATTTTAATTACTTGTTTTATTTATTGATTGTTATTAATAGCTCAATTAATTGAGAGATTGATATGTGTCAAACATTTACTATGCATTTTACATGTATTATTTCATATAAATTAATCTTCCTATGAAAGATTGTAAAGGTATGTTTATCCCCATTTTAAATGTTACCTAAGATATCCGGTCAAGATGGCGGAGTAGTAAGTGTGGCATTTACCTCCTCTTACAACCATATCAAAAGTACAGCTAAACTACAGAACAACCATCATTGAGAATCACCTGAAGTCTAGCTGAACCAAAGCCCTAAAACTAAGGACATACAGAAGAAATCACCTCAAGACTGGTAGAAGGGGCAGAGATGTGGAACAGACCAGCCCCACACCCATCTATGTGTGACCATTAAAACTCAAGAGGGATATATCACCTGCGGAGGTCCGCCCCCAGAGGAGTGAGGGTTCCCAGACCCACACCAGTCTCCTCAGGCCAGAATCTCAGTACCAAGGAGAGAAGTCCCCATAATTTCTGGCTGTAAAAACCAGTAGATTGTGGCTGAGCGAGACAGAGGGTGGCTGCATTCCCAGGCACACCTTTTAAAGAGACCACACATGGACTTACTCATTGACAGACTCACTCTGAGCTTCAGCACTGCAGCAGCAGCTCTAAAGGCACCAGGGACATACAGGGAGGAACTGAGTTGTCTGGCTTCAGGGCAAGGGATAAGGGGCAGCTGTCTACTGGACAGAGATGCTGGTGGAAGCTATTGTTTCTTTGTTGAGCCCTCCCTGTTCCCAGCATGCAGATGCAGGCAGATGCCATATCTGAGTCTCCATCAACCTGACTAACACTGTTCGTTTGCCCTAATTCCCTGAGATCCTACCTCACCCAACTTTAGGGCCCACCCAAGTCACTTTTCCAATAAACAGCTTGTCTTGGCTCGTGCTGCGGATTTTCTCAAAAGTTTCTCAAAACAAGCAGCACCTAGCTTTAATGTACCTGATACCTCTGGCTTAACAGCCCTAAGCCCAGCACTAGCGACAGCCAGCCTTGGTTGACAGCTTGACCTCTCAAGGCACCTCCAAGCCCAGCATGGGCAGCGGCCATCTTTGGATTGCTTTGTGGCTCATGGCAGGTGTCCCAGGGCAGGGCAGAGGCTGTGGCTGAACTTGACCTGCATTGGGGCCCCTCCAAGCAGGCTGTGGGGCTGGGGGCCTGGCATGCCTGACGGCCAGCTTTGGACCCAGCCAGAGCATCACCTGGCCACCTCTGAGAACCACACACCCAAGGGCCACACTGGGCAGGCACCAGAGCCCTGCTAGAGCAAATCCTGTTCCATAATGTTAGCCCCTACACAACAGCACCTCCAGTCCTCAAAACCAGTCAGCCCGCGGGTCAATCCCTCCCATTGATGTGCAAACAGCAACCAAGGCTCAAGTACAACAGGTGGGCACACACAACCCACACAAGGGACAGAACTGGAGTACCTGGCTCAGGTGCCTAGGAAGATTGTGAAACTGAGCCCCAGAGCATATCTACTATACAAAGCCACTCTCTTAAGATAAGGAGACATAGCAGCCCCACCTAATACATAGAAATAAACACAGGGAGGCAGCCAAAATGGGAAGATAATGAAACATATCCCAAATAAAAGAACAGAACAAAGCTCCACAAAAAAACTAAACAAAATGGAAACAAGCAATCTACTAGATGCAGAGTTCAAAACACTGGTTATAAGGATGCTCAATGATCTCAGAGAGGACTTCAACAGAGATAGGAAACATAAAAATGAAGATAGAAAACATTAAAAAAAAGAACCAGTCAGAAATAGACTACAAAAACTGAAATGAAGAGTACATTGGAGGGAATCAAGAATAGATTAGATAAAGCAGAGGATAAAATCAGCAATTTAGAAGATAAGGTAGCATAAAGCACCCAAACAGAACAGCAAAAAGAAAAAAGGAATAAAAAAAAAAAAAAAATGAGAAGCATTTAAGGGGCTTCTGAGACAACATCAAGTGCACAAATATTCTCATCATAGGGGTACCAGAAGGTGAGGAGAGCAAGGAATTGAGAACCTGTTTGAAGAAATAATGACATAACACTTCCCTATCCTGGTGAAGGAAATAAATTTACAAGCCCAGGAAGCACAGAGACCCCCAAACAATATGAACCCAAAGAGGCACACATCAAGATACATCATAATTAAAAAGCCAAATATTAAGGACAAAGAGAGAATCTTAAAAGCAGCAAGATAAAAGCAGTTATCTACAAGGGAGCTCCCGTAAGACTGTCAGATGATTTCTCAACAGAAACTGCAGGCCAGAAGGGATTGGTGTGAAATATTCAAAGTGATGAAATGCAAGGACTTACAACCAAAATTACTCTACCCAGCAAAGCTATTATTTAGAATTGAAGAACAGATAAAGAGCTTCTCAGATGAGAAAAAGTTAAAGGAGTTCATCAACACCAAACCAGAATTACATGGAATCTTAAAGAGACTTCTTTAAGACCAAAAAAAAAAAAGAGAGAGAGAGAGAGAGAATAAAATGACAATAACTATATATCTATCAACAATTACTTTAAATGTAAATGGATTAAATGCTCCAATCAAAACATAGGGTGGCTGAATGGATAAGAAAACAAAACCGTTACCTATAAGAGACCTATAAGAGACTCCTATAAGAGACTACCTATAAGACTACTGACACAGACTGAAGCAAAAGGATGGAACAAAGATATTTCATGAATATGGAAACAAACAAAAAATGAAAGAAAAAAATTGGGGTAGCAATACTTATACCAGACAAAATAAACTTTAAAATAAAGGCTATAACAAGACACAAAGAAGGGCCCAGTAATCCCACTTCTGAGTATTTATCCAAAGAAATCCAAAACACTCTTTTGAGGGGACATGTGTGTCCATATGTTCATTGCAGCATTATTTACAATAGCCAAGATGTGGAGGCAGCCTGGGTGTCCATTGTTGGATGAATGGATAAAGAGGAGGTGGTACATATATACAATGAAATATTGCTTGGCCAGGAAAGGGAATTGGTTCTTGCCATCTGCAGTGGCATGAATGGACTTGGAAGGTATTGTGCTGAGTGAAGTGTCAGACACAGAAAGACAGATGTAATGTGATTTTGCTCATATGTGGACTATAAAGAACAAAACAAACAAACAAACAAAACAGAAACAAACTCAGATACAGAGAACATTCTGATGGTTGCCAGATGGGAGGGGGTAGAGGTAAGAGAAAAAGGGGAAAGGATTAAGAAGTACAAATTGGTTGTCACAAAGTAGTCATGGGGATGTAAAGTAGAGCATAAAGGATATAGTTAATAACATGGTAATAACTATGTGTAGTGCCAGGTGGTACTAAACTAGTGAGAGGGAATCACTTCTTAAATTATATGAATGTCTAACTACTATGCTGTACACCTAAAATTAATACAAAATAATATTGAATATCAACTGAAAAGTTGAAAAGTTACAAAGGCAGGGAAAGGTGAAGGAATAAAAAGTCCAATTTCTGGGTGTAAAACAAGTAAGTCATGGGGATGTATGTAATGTACAACATAGAAAATATCATCAATAATATTGTGACAGCATAGTATGGTGTCATATGGTTGCTGGACTTATCATAGTGATCACTTCTTTAGGTATGCAAATGTTGAATAATGATTGTGCACACCTGAAATCAATATAATATTGTTTGTTAGCTATATTTTAATAAAAATGTTTTTTAATTAAAAAATAGTGCCTTGCAAATAAAAGATAACCATTCAATATTTTCTGAATTATTATAATATACAGTATATAAAAATCACTATATGTTAGCAAGGAGAGATATTCTCTTTCTATAAATGAGGCATCAGAAGTGGTGTGTGATTCTATTTTATTATATATGTAATGAATAATTTTATGGTGTTGAATTTTAAAAGGGGGAAAATAAATTTAGTCCAAATTAAAAATGTATATATATATATATTATATATATATATATATATATATATATATATATATATATATATATATATATATATATATATATGGTGTACCTAAGATTGAGGTGGGAGGGCAGATTTTTCTAAAATCATATGAGCAGTAAAATGGTAAAGTCAGGATTGAATTCAAGTGTTTCAGATTCTGAAGAATTTACATCTATCAATAAGTTATAATACAGCAAAACACCAGATCTTAAAACACCATACACACCTATGTTTACATAGGTATATACATGTCCCATCCACATATATTTGTACACATGTATGCACACATATCTAAACAACTTATAAATGTCAGCTGTTATGTATGAGAAATGCCTTTTCTTCTTGGTGTTTTATTCCCCAAACAGAAATAGCTGTTTTAGAATTATAATGTCTCTGCTCTATGAGAGCCATGATACAAGGGACTGCAAAGACTCTAAAGAAGTGATTTCATTCCATGGAGACCATATTATGCATGTTATGAATGTTTAAGAGAGAGTGCACAGTCTGTCATGTCAACTCTCATCTACTTCAATGACAGATTATTTTTCTTCCAGTACTAGTGGTTTGAATATATCAGCTACCAAAGAGGGGACATTTTTCTTGAAGTTCAAACACACACAAAAAAATCCTGATGGAACCACAAAACAATTCAAGTAGCATTAAAACTCTAACGTAAATTCACAAAAGCAAAGTAATGTAGCATTTCACAAAACAATTCAGTGAGCATCAGTCCTTAATTCACCCTGGATAATGTTAGCTATATGCAACACGGACAAACTCACATTTATTGAGTATTACTATGTGCCAGATACTATGTTAAATGCTATATGTGAATTATCTCATTTACTCTTCACCCTGACCCTATAAGATAGAAATGATTATTATTTCTCTATTCAATATGAGAAAACTGAAGCTAAGAAAGGTCATGTTAACTCATTCAAAGGCACTCAGCTAGAAAGAGACAGAGATGGATTTCCAACTCTGGCTTCAGAAACTGAGTTGATAACTTCTACATATATGTACACATATCAAATATTTGCATTAGAACTAGGAAACCAAATTTTAGCACAAGGGATATTCAAATTTATAAGGGGGCAAACATCAAAAATCCAGAAATCAATTTGTATGACAAAATATTCAAAAGGTGATATCCACTCATGAGACAAATTTAGACCTCTAAAAGTTCTTTTTTAGACTCTCAGTGTGCAAGACCATGATTTCAAATAACATTTGTCTATTTCTGCTTGAAACTTTTGCTGAAATCAAAATAGCAAGGGGGGAAATGTTTGCAAAGGGTGAAGGAAGTGCATTTTCTAATATACGTTAAAACATTTTTTAATGGAAAGACGTATGCCATATTTGATCCATTCTTGGCCTAGATTTGTTTTGATAAACAACACTCTCCACTTATGCCAACTCTAGCCAACCTATGCACCTTGAAACAAATTCTGAGATTGTGTCCAAAGAGCAGTGATTAATTAGCATTGTCTGTCATGGCAGGGGTGTGGCAGTATGCAAGACCTACTCGCATATCTGACAACTCTCCCTGCCTTAGACAAATAAATCTACCCCTCCTGAAATATATCCAAAGTAGTCTGTCTACAAACAAGCAAGATGTAAGAAGGAAGGAAGGAAGGAAAGAAGGAAGGAAGGAAGGAAGGAGGGAGGGAGGGAGGGAGGGAGGGAGGAAGGAAAGGGAGGAAGAGAAAATCTTAGGATAACTATTTTGATAATTGGAGTAGATCTTAACCTAAAATGTCCAGACTGACTACATGGATAAGATTGATTTAATAATTGTTGAACTTTTCGCACATTTTGTTTTTCTATCTTCCTGACTATCAAATGTCTCTCACTGTCCCACATAAGCAGCATACTGGCCCCTGCCACAATAACTTTGCTCAGGCTACTTTATCCCATCAGGATTTCAATTGTACGTTTCCTCTATCTAGCTATAGTCTCCCCATTCAAGTCCTGCCTCCTCAGCAACTCCTGGTGCAGGCGCTTTGGGGGAACATCTTAGAGGCTCTCTCTCAAGTGGCCCCAGAGGGGCTTCATCCTTGGTTATTTCACCACAGTCTTCAGAGGGTCCTTAGAGCTCTACAGATGAGAACTCCAGGGGTCAACTAGCTGGCTAGAGACAAAAGTGGGTATTTAAACTCAATTTTTCAGTATTTCAGCTATACCAGACTATCACCTCCTAATCAGGCAAATGTAATCCTTTCCTTGTACCTGGCGTACTAGCTTCCATTCTCTAAACAAATCCCAGTAATTTCCCTTTCTTGTTATTCAGTGTCTCTTTCATGTGAATAGATTGTCTTCCAAGTGAGACTGTAAAGCTCTGTGGGCACAATTCTTGGAGTAGTGTGGAGTAGAGGAAGGAAAACAAGATTAGCCAGCAAAAGATCAAGCTTCTAGTTGTAGTTCTTCACATTCAAGCCAGAGAGCCTCTCAGTTAAGTCATTTCTGCGAAACTCAGTTTCCTCATCCTTAAGATGGAGTGAATAACAGCCTTGTCTGTTGCTCAGGATTGTTCTAAAGACCAGGAAGGTGTTGTACTGGCAAACTGTTTATAATTTATTAAGTACTATGCACACGCTGGCACTGTCTTGTTTCCTTTATGCCCTCCTCAGCCTTCATTTCATTGAAGGGGTAGATCGTAGCATCCTGGACTTTTGTCCTTTAGCCTTATAAAGACTATTTCCACACACAAGCCATGATTAGCCTATGCTTTCCTTCTGGGCCAGATCCCAGTGTCCTCACTCAACAAAACTCTTCACAATACAAATATGACCTTTGAGATACTATCTGTAAGAGACTTATTTTGTTTTCTAGTCTTTGTCAATGTTTACATTCATAAGAAAAAAAGGTCTTAATACTTAATACCATGTGGCATATGATGAAACTGCATCACTGCCGTTTATAAGTTTATTCTGAAGAAAATGTAGTTCTCTACCTGCCAACATCTGAAAGCTATAAATAGTGAGAAAAATAGAGAAGCCTTAAAAGTCTATTGAGACGTATTGGATTTGGAGAGTTTCTTGGATGGCCAGAGTGGAAAAATATTTTGCTAAAAAATAGGGAGTGTTGCTCGTACTGGCATAGAGGCAGACAGTTTAGTTAGTATTTACCCAGCCTGTGGCAAGGAACACTTGGCTGTTTATTTCAGTGGAGGGGATATTGGGAGACGCTGTTTGTCTAGTCAGAAATGCCCTTTGAGACTGCAAGGCTACCTGTGACCAATTTTCAACTAAATTTATCTTTGGACTTTGTGTAAGTCATCCAGCCTTAACCAAATCCATTTGGTCTTCTATATAACCATGTCACTGAATCCTTACCAAAATGCTTTGGTTCACAATGATGGCTTCTGATTATTCAGCCAAAGCTGAATTTGAAACTTAAATGTGAGTTCTGGATAAATAGACGGAGTTTTATTTAATGTAGGAAATAACTATCACTTATTAAATAAAATGGACTGATATTTAACCAGTCATTTTCAAACATCTCTGCTCCTTGCTCCGTGGAATAACACATACTATTGACCATTAATCGTTGCAGCTAGCTTTATTTCATGAAGCAATTTATGTTTTACTTCATTTTGATATTTAAAAGCACAGCTAAGGTTTTTAATAACTACTCTCATTGCCAATCTGACACTGACATGGTGAATACTTGAAAACTGTGTTATTTTTCAATCTAAAGCATTTCAAGTGTCATGCTCTTTTGATAAAATTCAATAGTATAAAGGACAGAATGGCTGTAAAAAAGTACAAAAATACGTTTCCCACATTATGATTCAACAGTGATTACAATTTGTTAAGGACCTTTGTTTATTTCCATTGGCTTTAATTTTCATGTGTAATCCCATAGGTTTTTTTTGGCTTTAATACCAGGCTGCTCAATTTGAAAGAGAGATCTTGTGAGCCTGGCAAGATACTGAGACTAGGACTATATCTCCATAATACTTCATAAATATTTTGACCAACGTAAAAATCAAACACAAAAATTCGTGAAGCAGAGCCTTGATTTAGGGATTTTCACACATTGTTTTTGCTTCTCTTTCCCTGTTTATTTCTACATTCTTGCTTCTGTATCATTAACCGTTCAACGTTCTAAAAACTCCTGGGAAAGTTATTATGACCCATTTTAGAGATGATCAAGTTACAGTCAGGGGAAATAAGACCCAAGTATAGTAAACTGCATGACCTGGATTAGCCCACCATGAGTTTGACTGCCATGCCCAGGCTCTTTCTGCAGGGCCTCAAAGGGCAAGAATCTGCAGCCCCAGCTTGCTGTCAAGTTGACAAATGTGTTAAATCATAGATAAAGGCCTTCATGTTAAGTTGTCATGGAATCAGTTCACCCAAGCCATCACATCCTCCTCAGCTCTGTTCCCATACAGCGGCCCCTCTTGAGCTCGTTGCTGCAGGAAAATAGTTCAAAAGTGGGGGAGTCCCAAGTTGGAGGACTTTGACAGTGGAGCTCTGCCTGTGCATGTCCCAGGGAGCTATATTTAACTTACACCATAGCAGGGGATCAAGGCATACGAATTAGGAGCTACAGCCTGGTGAATGATAATAACGGGGAAATGACTACTTGGGATTAATCAATGTCAAAGCATTGAGAATTCCACACAAAAAGGAGAAAGTGTACACTGCAAACAAATGACATTTGGAGAACCTAAAATTAGGACAGTACTGAATCCTGTGCTTTTACTTCCAATTTGCTGTTCAATTGTCTCCATTTCTTACTGAAATCCTCATACTGTATGTTTTCATCGTAAAAAGAGCGATCTTTAAACACTTAATCTTAAGATTTTTCAAGATAATTATCACTGAAATGTTTTCAAAATTGTAACTTCAACTATGTCAAAAAATGGGAATAATAACTAATGGTACTACTATCCAGGAGTCAGCCATTATTTCTCTGCCCTTGAATGTCAATATTACGAATTAAATAAAAGCCAAATATATTACCAGATGCCACTGCTGTCTAAGTCATGAAAATTAAAGGAAAGACGTGAGGAAATATGCAGAAGAGGAGAGAAAGCAAGGAAAAGGTTACAGAATCATAGTATTAGAAAATAACCATAATAGAACGTTTTGGGCGTTGGGGCCAAACAGATCTAATTTCAAGTCCCAGCTCAGAAATTTACAAGACCTGGGTTATTTAGCAAATTATTTAACCTGTCTGTGCATCAGTTTCTTTGTGGATAAAAAAACAATATGCATGTAGCTTTGCACAGTGGCAGTATCGTAGCCAGTGAGGTTTATCCAAGGTGCAATTATTGGTAATTGAAAACTTTTCCCAATACCCCACTATGACACCTTGAAATATAGTCAGCATTGGCAATTTTTGACACTCTCTAGGGAGCCTGAGAAAGAAAACATAAATTAATAATAATAATAATAATAATAATAATAGTATACATCTCATGGATATTGTGAGTAATGACCAATTAAAAGTGACAGGCTTGGTCATTACAGATTCCAGCCTGGAATGAAGCATTAGACATCATCTCACCCAACACCCCACCCAGTATAGGAATCCTCTGTCTAGCACCTCCATCAGAGAAAGGCCACCTGTGAATGTGGAGCTTACAGTCTAACAAAATGGCCATTCTTTTCTTAGCTACACTTATTAGAAATGCATTCTTCAAAGTAAGCCCAAGTTTACTTCGCCCTAACTTGAAAAGGCGCTTCTGAGAATGTGGGAATGAGACCTGTGCCCAGTGGAACCCCAGGGGCCCAGATTCCTGTTCTAGAGGCCGTGGTCCGCAGCCCAGTTGCTGCTACACTGTGACTCAATCAGCTCAGGCTGAGTCCTTTCCAATCTAGAAAGCTCACTGACTGTCCCTCCCCTCTCCTGCAAGTGTGGAGTTCATTTGTATAACTTTGTTTTCTACTTTAAAAAGTCAGGTGTAATCAAAGCAGCACAATTTGAAAACCAGGAAAAAAAAAAGACGAAAATTTCACTTCCACTATTAACATGTTGGCTTATGTCTATGCGTCTGCTAATTGCCCTCCATACATGAATATATATTTTTCATCAAAATGGAATCATGCTACAGACATTATTTTGTAGCCTTATTACTGTGTTCAATTAATTAAAAGATAGAGATACTAGAGCTCAGGGGCTGAGCACCCTCCAAGATAATGTGACAAAGACTGACTGATAGGAAAGTGAATGAATTTAGACACCCCCTGTATGACGAAAAATGACTCTACAGACCTCTTAATTTGGAAATTTAGTCTTCTATGAATCTTCATTGTAATGTGTGATCTTAAGAGTGCCATTGGATCTTAGAAAATATGGGGAATTGTCTAGGTGTAGCTAATTAAATAGCCATTAATTACAAATAGGCATAACCCCATATCTATAATATTTATAAAAAACAAAAACAAAAACAAAAAAAAACATAAAAATCTGTGATAGTCTCTACTGAAATCCAGAGTTACTGAGTCTCTATGATATGCTTGTCTAATAGTTCCATCCATAAAAGGGAATTAGGTTAGTTTTGTAATCCCAGGGATTGTCAGTGCACCTGGGCTGTGTATTCACAATAAGACAAGGCAATGTGGATAATCAGGCCCAAGAACGTGGCCCAACCACTGGGTGTGACAGGCCCTGGGGATGGTCTGGCTCTCAGAAGAGGCTCAGAGGGCAGAGGAGGCGTGGTGTCCAGGACATGCAACATCTCTAATCTTTGTTCAGACAAAGCAACTGAGCGTTTAGGGAAAAGGGCTGTGTTAGAATCATCTGTGTGTTCCCATGGCCTTTCTCAGAGACAAGCACATCATAATAATCCCAACTGGGAGTTATTGTGTGACTTTTCTACTTCCCGCTCTGCTCTAGACACCTTCACTATGTATGCCTCATTCCACTCTCAAAAAATCACAAAGAGATTGGAATTGCTAACCACATTGTAAAGATAAGGGACTAAAGCCCCGTGGAAGCAACTAGTTCATGGCTATGTAGTCAGAAAGTATGGAGCAAGGATTGATTCATTCATTCATTCAAACGTTTACTGAGCACCCACCATCTACCAAGAGCTGTCCAGGTGCTAGGTCTAGGGTCCCTCTTCTCATGAAGCTTATATTCTGGGGGTCAAGGAAAGGGAAATAAACAAGGAAACCAAATAAATTCAGAACATAATTATAAAGAGTATTAAGTGTCAGGAAGGCAAACAAGCACAATACAGACAGAGAGTGACTGGTGGAGAGAAGAGGGCTGACTTAAACAGGGTAGTTGGGAAGGATTTGCCCGAGAGGTAAAATTTAAGCTGAAACTTGCATAAAGAGAAAGATCCAGACATGTGAAGATCAGAGGGAAGAGAGCAAGCGTGTGCAAAAGTCCTGAGACAGGACCAAAGTTGGCTTGTTTAAGAACAGTGGTAGGCAGTGGCCAGATTATGCTAATCTTTGCAGGTCACGGTAAAAAATTGAGATTTTATTCGAAGTGTGATGAGAAACTTCTGGAGTTTTCAAGAAGCAACAGAAAGAGAGAGATGATCTGATTTACGTTTTTTAGAGATAAAAATCTCAGCCAATCTTATTCTGAAGCCCTGTGCTTTTAACCCTAGGGCAATAATGTGTTTCTAAGAGTTAGTGTCTAATTAGTATAGAATAAAAGAATAACAATGACACAGTTCAAGAAGCAGAAATGCTCCCAGTGGGGGAGAGGAGAATGAGAATCCAAAACAGGTGTAGTCCACGAAGACAGTGTGCATTGGAGGGTAGGCTGCTCAGAGCTTTCCTGGTCCCACCCATCAATCAAGGATACAGACCCAAGAGGAATCAAGTGACAAAAGCAAGTCACAAGCCAGTTCTTAGATGGGCAAAAGTACTCGGAAGATTCTCAGAACAGGAAAAAAGAGAGAGTGGACCTCAGAAGCTCAGAATTTGTGGGTACAGAGAGGACAGAAAACAAAGAAAGGAGTCATTAGAAGGAGAAACTTGGAACACAGGAAATACAACCCAGGGACTAACAGGGAGACCACGACCAGCCCTGCCTGATCTCCTGACAGGATACACTTCCGGGGAACAATGTGTAGAATTTGGAGACTGTCACGTTCTGTGTTGGTGTGGGTGGTGCCGCGTCTTTGGGTGAAATGAGAGTAGATTCCACTCCGGGGAAATGAGAAAACACAAGGCAAAGGAAATTGGAAAGGAAGGAAGCTCCAAGTTTAGCATGACTTTTTCTTAATTAACCTTCTCTGGTTCTTATTAGTCATCTCCTTTATTTTGTCAAGGCATACATCATGTTGATTTAATAGCCTGTCCTGAAATTTTGCAGGATTATTGAGGTCACAACTACAGGCAAATTGAGTTGTGTGTACTCTGTAAACTTAAGGTAATTTTCACAAAGCTAATGAACTTACCATTTTCCCTTCTTTGTCTTTCCTACTTTATTCTCCCTCCCCCTTTCTCTGTCTCTCAAACTCTCTCCTTCATCATTTTCTCTGCCTATTCCTCCCTCCTTTCTTCTGTATGTTTGTATGAAGATAGGTAAAATAAAACAACAAAAAAGTCTGCAGGGAATCAATATGAACATGTATTGTCCGTGAGTTTGTCATCATATATATATATATATATATATATATATATATATATATATACATTTAATATGAGAGCAATATCTGTACTTATCCAAGCATCAGTCATCTGGATAATTTTATATGATCCAGAATTTGTAAAAACAAAAACAAAAAAAACTGAAAATAATTTCTCCTCAGTGGTTTTTTTGGTCATTTCTGCAAGTTCTTTCATTATTTGGATGTCATTCACTTGAATCTGAAGACACGAAATCATTTAAATCACCCAGGGATTCTTTTACTATCTCTTCCATTGACTTGTGTTTCAATTTCCTCTTAATGATGTTTATTTCATTCTATTTATTTTGAAGAGCCTTGCTAGAGAATGTGAAAGGAAGTTAGCAGCTAAGTTCTGCTTTCTGTGTGTCATCTGTTAACATGGCACCATCTGCCTCCAGGCAACTGGTCTATTCCTTTCCTGTTCTCTTCTGGGTAGTAAACATATTTACTCAAAGGAAAAAAAAAGGAGAGAACAAAGGGTTTGCTACAAAAGAGTGAGGGATGGAAATGGAATGAGACCTATTGGTGCAAGATAACAAGCTGTTTACCCCAGTCTACTGTCAGGACCCAAAGCCACCTGCTTGCTTCCATATCTGCTACAGCCTCTTTGAACAGCTCCCACCAAAAATTATTAAGAGGAAATAGGGGGTAATATTTGCTTTATCTGTGAATGCCATAACCACCATACAGAGAGAGAGATCAGTCTGTTCCATGCTTCTCTCCCAGCTTCTCTTAGCAATCTTTGGTATTCCTTGGCTTGTAGATATTTCACCCCTATCTCTGCCTCCATATTCCCATGGTACTCTACTGTATGTATGTATATCTTTTTATATGGCACTCTTTTTATAAGGACACCAGTTGTACTGGATTAGGGATCCACCCTACTCCAGTATGACCTTATCATAACTAATAACATCTGCAGTGACCCTATTTCCAAATAAGGTCACATTCTGAAATACTGAGGGTTAGGACTGCAACACGAATGGAGGGGGGCACCATTCAGCCCATAACAATCAGATTCCATGTACTATTCATCTTTGCATGTCTAAGACCTAATATAGCATATCAAGTCTTTGCTTGGAAGACCAAGGCCTTCAACAATACAGGTTTAATTGGTTTAAATATATATTTCTGCCACTTTTAGTATAGGTGCAGGTCAAAGTGAACTAGGGTTAATCATCAGGAAGCCAGAAAATCTCTGAAAATAGAATGGGACCCTCCAATCTCAAGAGATCTATCTCAACGTGATCATCTGTGGCTTGCATACTATCCACCTCAGTCCTCATGTGAGAGGACTACATATGACAATGTATATCAAGCCCATTATCTGGCTCAGAGCGGTGACCAACCTTAGGCCTTGCCCTCATGATCTAACACATAAAGAATGAGGCCTTGAAGCTTACAGGCCACATTCATTCTGCGGATACCTGAAAAGAGACATTCCCCACTCCTCCTTTATTTCACCTTACTTTCTATTAGAATCCAAGAATGATGAGATGCAGAGATGAACAGGGCACAGGGATTTCTTAAAGAGGTCCACAGTCTGCTGGGAAAATTGAATGTGGCAAATGTGACAACAGTGTGAGCCAAAGATGTAATGGGAAGCCAGAGGCCTTGAAGATCGGGCTGGGTCTTCAAAGAAGAGTAACAGTGAACCAGGTTAGACGGTGGATGAAGGTCTTTCCAGGCAGTGGGAATAGCTTTACAAAATCCCAGGTGTCAAGAGCAGCAAGTAATACCAATGGCTGCATGATTGTAGCCCTAGTAGTTTGGGGTCAGAGGTCAGATCAAAAGTGCCTGGCAAGTCACGCTCAGGAGCTTGGACTTCAGGCAATAGCTGAAGGGTTTTAAGCACTCGACCAGCACTACCAAATCTGCAATTCAGAAAGACTTCTGACGACAACAAGAATTTACCAAAGGAGGCCTGCATGGATCAGAGATTACAGGTTAGTAATCCAGAGAGAGAAAAGATGGGGACATGAACTAAAGATGGACAGTGGGGGGGCAGAGAATCAGGAAGAGGTCATGGAATTTCCCTGTGTCGACTCAGAACGTCCGGCGTCTGAGCTAACATTTTCTGTGCACCCCTCCTCCAGCTGAACTTGGACTTAAATGTCCACACTCCCCCACACCTGTGCTTCTCCGTTGGAGACACTGCTTGGCCACTGGAGGGGCTTTGCTCACAGACACAGAGCTCAAAGTTACTAAAAGTTCATTCTCCACACAGTCCCACCCCCCACCACCACTAATCCCTCAGTCCTTGGCCAGTGATTATAAAACATAAATGAAAAGCCTAATTGCTTTGATTCTGTTTGGGACACATCCAACGTGTAAGTTACACTTCATAGTTCCCCATGGGATCGGGTTGAAACCACACCCTTCCCTGTCTCACTTCTCTTACTCCCTACCTGCTTCTCTGGGAAGCACTTCCTTAATAAATTTCTTACATATGGATCCTTTCCCTGAGATGCCCTATTATGAAACTTGTCCTAAAATAGAAGATTTGAGAACTATTGAAAAAACATTTTTTTTTTCTTAATGTGCAGAGCTTGGTACGCGATTCAATGTGGGAAGCTTTGATATTAACTAGAAGAAAAGATTCAGCGAAACTCAGACTATGTCTACAAACAAGTGTTTGGAGGCCAAAAAGACAAATGCTATTCAAGTAGAAAGTGAATTTCATCAGTCAAATTTTTATTCTTCCTTTGACTCTTTTGTGGGTGGGGGCCGGGGAGTCTCGATCATGAAGTAGCTCAAGCTTTGTTACTCTAAATTTAGGGCACTGACAGGGTGCCATGTAAATCCACTTTTCTTTAGTAAGATTTTTATATAATTACATTTGTAGTAAGAAGAGAAAAATGGTTTGAGATGCCTGCCAGGTGTCAAGGTGCTGTCACCCATTCCCCTTCTTGCTGCTTCTCCCCTCCAACGGGGCCCTGGGTTTCCCCTAGTGGCTCATATTCTTCATTTCCCAGGAATGGGTTGTGCATGCTGGCCACTCTTAGCCCACCCTTAGTTCTAAGAAATGTGCTTTCTCTTCTTTATTTTCATTTCAAATTTGTGAGTGAACAAATTTGGGACATGTGCTACATTCTATGAAGTCTGAGTGCATGAGATATGACTTTAAAGAACTGAGAAGGGCTTCTGTTGTTACTTAGGAATTAAGCCTCATATTCTGTAAATGTATCTTCAGGACATGTAGAGTTGGCTATTGCAATCAAATAAAATTTACAACAAAGTTAATCTGATACAAATGTAATTACAAGGTCATATGAGTATTATGTGCTAGGTGTTAATAAACCCCAAGTAGCTCACATAAATGCCATTTCATACCTGATTTTTACACAGCCAAAGTAATATGTGTAGTTCTTAAGCTCCTTTTAGAGAGAGTATAATCAGTTTTCAGGCAAACCAACAGTTTCCCAATCACACACAATTTAAACAACAAAGTTCCTAGATGTTAACCCCCTTCCCCCCCAGTAACTATTATCCAACTACATTTGAGGGCCGTTTGGATGCCCAACACTATGCTAGGTGCTGGAGACATGGGGGAAATGGCAGCATGGTCTCTGCCAGCAAGCATCCTGGGTTCTCTAAGCCTCACTCCCAGCCGCCAGCATCTAGCACTGATATTTGTGGGTTCCACTCTTGCCCTGCTGTCTCCCCAATTCTCACACTGTCAGACTCTGCCCTTCATCAGAACAGTCCCTGCCCACTGCCTCCTGGTCTTTGTCCCCAAACTCCATCCTAAGGCCTCAAGTCTATAGAAACTATAAACCATAAGCCCTTGGCTTCTCTGCTGAGTTAAGGGGTGACAACAGAATTGTAACTGTATTGTTCTCTGGGTGGAGTGGCTATGAAAAGGGGCTTTGGCTTCTTACAGGTAGGGGTACAGGGTGAGATGGGATAAGGCGGCGAGAATAGCAAAGAGTGAGGCAAGAAGATAAAGGGTCAGTAAGTCATATAGACATGGACTTTGGCAAGTCCCTGTGGGCCCAAGAGCTGTCCACACTGGGCGAGGGTTAGCAGGGATTTTCCTTCTGAGGGTGAACTGAAAGGAATCTCAAGGTGAGGACAAGGGTGATAAAACAATAGTGTATATTAGGAACTTGCTAGGTGCCAGGGATAGTGCTAAGCCCTAAATATATTATTTTGTTCAATCGTCACAACCACCCTCCAAAGTAGTTAGTATGGTCGTTTAGCAGATGAAAACAACTGAGGCTCAAAAACATGCCCCAAATCAAGCACGTAGTGAGTGGCAAACCAAGGCTCTGAAACCAGCTTTTCCTGAATTCAAGCCAATACTCTTAACCTCTTCATGAAAGACACTCAGATCTGCTCTTACTTTCACTTACACCAAACCAGAGCATGAGTTCAGACACAAATACATGGCATCCCTTTCCTTATTATTTGCTCTTTGGTTCCTGTAATAAATGAAAGAAAAGCATCCTTTCAAATAAAAGGAGTCCGGGAGAAGTAAGGTACCAATGTGAATGAGATTTGACAAAATACCAATGGCAGTATAAAGAGGTAGCTGAAACCAGGAGTGACGCCATCTCTGGTAAAAAGGAAAACAGAGACTGGAGATGCCAAAAACATATGTCACTACGCTGACCCTTTTGCAAAGTCTGGTCATATTTATATGCAGCCAAACACAAACAGAGGCTGGATCCAGAGGTTTCTCATGCTCCATCTGGGCTCCTGGGTACAGAGGCTCTGCTGAGGAACTCGGCTGTGAACATCCAGGTGGGCAGCGAGTGCTCCAACTCAGCTTTAAAGAAAAGGGAGGCATCCCTTGAAGAAGGAAAAGAAAAAAAAAAATTACCCCTTTTCCTTTTATCTTCTTGTTAAGACCTGCCCCAGGGAGAAGCTGTAAAATGACTAATGAGCCTGTGATCTGAATTTCTAAATACCCGTCCCCAGAATTCGTTTCCCGTCTCTTGTGCTGAGAGATGGGTATGGTGCCTTGGACTTCATCTATACCAATTCCTTTGGGATAGAAAATTTCAGGACACTGCAATCAAGTAATCAACCTGTTTCATTGACTGTAGATAAACATTAATGCAAAAATCCAAACAAAAATTTTGGCTCAGCATTTGTGCCTCCCTTACAAGGTCTTCATTCATCATCCTGGTGAGTTTACCAGGGGTCAGATCATGGCCAGGAACCCAGCTGGCTCAGATACATGAATTCTCAGCACATCTCTCTCAGGGACAACTCACACTTCACAAGCTCAGGGGGTAGACATGTAGACCCAATGCCAATTTATTCCCTACGTGAGATGAACAACGACTATCACAGGGCCTAAAGGACTTCAGGTCCATGCCAGTAGTACATCTCCTGCGGTGGGCCCATGTCTTTGGAAAGCCAAATCACATTGAAAGTCTACTTGTGGGCCTGGGAAGCAGGACAAAGGGCGTTAAGGAAGCAAATACCTAATGGCATGAGGCTGAGATGGCCAGGTGCAACCATCTTGCAGAACAGAAGCCCGTTTGCTAAAGTCTCCTCTCCCAGGATGCACAGCAGAGGTTTCCCCTACTATCTGAAAGCAGAGCCTTCCTATGAAACCTTTCTTAAGCCTAAATGGCGTAAAGCGAAGAAGCAATTACCATTAATTGACACTTAAATATTTCAGCCTTCCCAGACCCAAAAAAAGAACCTACCAAATCATAACAAATACTCTTAATTATGTGTAGTTTTACTCTAAGCATAACACCCTTCCAAGGTCTCTTATTTTGCTGATTATCTTAGGACACATCTTGCTAACGGATGCACAAAACAAATGGAGATAAAGGCCAGTGCTCACAAACACAGTTCAAAGCTATGGATGCTTGATGCTGAGGTGCTGAGTGAGGTATGGCAGGGGGAAGGGGTGTGGCAGGGCCACATTTGTTCCTTGGGGTGCTGCTGCCTCTATAATAGTTGCTGCAAAACCAACGCGTAATACTATAATGGCTTTTCGCCTTTTGGCATAAAAGTGAAAATCCTCCTCCGATTTCTCTCGCTTAGTGAAAACAGGTACCAATGTAGGTCTTTCATAAAAGTGAAATGGTGGAAAGCAAACTTTCGAAAAGCAGTCAATACCTGTACTTAGATATGCAGACAGTCACTGGCAAGCTAGCATCTGAGACTCCTGTTTTTATGTTTTCATGGCTAAACAATGCTTTTACTTCTTTTGTTTTTTTTTTTTTAAAGATACGATAATACATTATATCTGTTATCAATCAAATCTTACAGGCCTAAGAGCCATTCTCTTTTGAAGGTAACTTCATTTCTCAGTTTTTATCTATTATTTGTTTATCTTCAAAGGAAATTCTCTGATAATCTTATTTTCCTTTTAGAGAAAGCCTTTCCAAGCTTATATTAAAAGCTTCATGTAAATCCCCACACACTGGCAACAATATTCATTTTAACATCACTGGTGAACAGGAAGAGTGTGAAGGGCAGAATATTAAGAACAAATTAACATTCCTTGGCAAACCAAGAATTCAATACTGGCAGAATATACTGTATCGCTCTTTCATTTACTCAGTCTTTCATTCCATAAGCATTTATTGCAAACTTCCCATTGGCTTTACATGTTCTAGACACAGGCAAACAGTAATGAACCAAATAAAGTTGCTGCTTCATAGAACCCAAAATTCAAGTGAGAGGCAGGGAGACAGACCACAAACAAAACACAAAACAGAAAACAGCAGTCAGCGGCTAGCACTCTGATACAAATAAAACACGTCTTACGGAGCAACTGGGTAGGATGGTCAGAAAAGACCTCTCTAGGGTGATGACATATAAACTAAGACCTACATAACAGGAAGGAAATAGCTGTATGTCAAACTGGGAAAAATGCACTCCTCACAAAGCGTATTACATCTGGTCCAAGCTATACATCTACCTATTATGCCAAACAGCTCACACTTCGGAGAATTTCACGAAGATTTTGTAAACAATTGCATTGCAGATATTCTCTAGAACATTGAAAAGATAGAGTCTACATTTTAGATGCTTGTTAGTTCCAGGATACCATCCATGCAACTTAACACTGATGAGACAGAACAATTTTTTACTTTATTCACCCAGCCATTATACATGTGGTAGATGATTAAGACGATAAAAGAGAACTGCATATGATTTGGCTGTTTTCCTGCTCCTCAGCTCCTGCTTCCCCCACCAAGAGCTCTAAAACCCTGGCACAATGCCAGTACAGTTTCAATGCCTCTGCCAAAGTGGCAATATTGCCCATTAATACTCTCATATTTGCATTTACCTTTCTAAGCGAGGAGAGACCTGCTTGGGTAGCTATGCGCTGTTTCATTAACTCATGCTCCTCATGACAACATCAAAAAAGATAGCAAAAGCCATCAGGTTTTGGCACCATCCTTTAATAGATAGTCTTTATTCAGATTCTAGCCTCTGGTTTTCAAAACTTTAGAGTCACATTTACTTCTCATTTCTCACATAGAATTACAGTAGACGAGGAAGAAAAACAAAAACTAGGAAGAGAGGAAGAAAAACAAAATCTAGGAAGACAGAGTAGACACATTTTTAGTGCCCTGAGTTTTCTATGTCAAAAAACATTTAGTATTAAGCTGAAAGCAGCCCTTGTGAGGGGAAAGGAGTAAGCATTTTGTCATGGTCAGTCCACAAAGTAACAATGTCTTAGCTTGTGGTTTGTGGGTTTCCTTTGGCGTATTCTGTCTCTCTAGATACTTTGCTGTTGTTTCCTAATTTAAAACTCACCATTTTAAAATGTTCTGCTGTAGGAAAATACCCAAAATGTCCCGGTTTAATAACAATTTGTTATCAAAACATGCAAACTCATAGTTTGGGAGTTTACCTCCCAAACAGCTAACAACCATGTCACTTGTAGTCAGTTTTTAGGACATTATTCCCCAAATACATTCCTGTTGTATTAATGTATCATGGAATTCACCTTGCCCAAACATCTCTATCTACATAAGTGACATTCCAGTAGAAATCAGCCACCACCATTAGAATGAGAAAAACATTGTAAAACTCTGTTATCAGATACAGGCTGTAGATGTCCAAGTCCTACCCTATACTTATCTTTTATTCTTACATAACAAGATGTAACTTTGTTTACTCTTCATTAGAACTTTAACCATAGTGAACTGAAATTTTACTAGGACTACACTTGCATTTCCTTCAGTTATACAAGTCGTGCTTCTCTACTTAGTGTCTCTCTGACTTCTCTAACAGCTAAGAGTGTGGTAAGCAGTGGCCAAGAGTTTCTAAACCTACTTAGAACTGGACTTTCTATAAGTAGTAACAATGTCTTGAATATTCTTTCCCAAGAACTTCAGAGGAAGTCCCTAATACTTTGTGCCTGACATTGAAATAATCAGTCTGGTCACTCCAGTCAAGTAATTCAATTGTGCATTTAGCAATTACATACAAATGTTTAACCCTAAAAATCTCCAAACTTACAACCTCAGTCAGACTTTATCTGAATCTTCAACAACTAAGTTCCTTTATAAAATATCCAGAATTTCCATCTAGAGAATGGTTGCGAAGATTTCAGTATTAGAGAATTTTGAGAGCAATGAAACAATTTGTACTGAAATGTATCAAATGACTGTCCAAATTAGAAATGCAGACATCAATTTACAGTATCAATAAAGCCTCATTATCTCCATTTTAAAAACTATTTTGGGGATATTGCATTAACTTTCCTGTTCAGCTGATTTACTAAGACCTTGGGCAAGTCAGTTTCCTTCAGAATACCTCAGCTTATTTCCATTTGTGAAACAGGAATGGGAGCAGCTCTAAACAGATCTGTCCATAATGCTCTGAAGTTGCTTCAAAAGAAGGACTTATGCAACCAGGAAGGGCCTCTATTTTTGTTTTTATTAAGTGATTCCAGAGAAACACTTTCCATGAGACACTGGTAGATACTGTCAACATGACTGGCAGTTGAATCTGTGGTATTGTGGTAGGTCTATCTCTTTAGTTGCCTGGTTAGTAACACATTATTTATAGAAGCTCATCAACTCTTGCAAAGGGAGTGATAGATTGAATGGAATTATAGTAACCCATGTGAATAAGTGGATTTTTTCAAGCATCTCAGTGAATAAGAAAAACACTGAGAAACTTGTGCCTGATCCTATGTTCTTGCCTTTGATCCAAAGCTACCTGCTGTGGTTCCTCACTGGGCTTTACCCCATAACTCAGATCTCCTGACTCTTCCCCAAGAATGTCTACAAATGCCTAGATGTGTAAATCCCCAACCTTCCCTTAATGCTGCCTTCTGGAGTTTGCTTTCCCTTATCCAGAAACTTAACAAACTATGCAAATTATGGATCAAAAGTGTTTTCTTATTTGATGAATGAAGTTTTGATTAATGCAGTTCAATCTACTATTGTGCTTTCAGGCTATACGTATTTCTCAGATATTAAAAAAAAAAACAAAACTGAGCATCTACCATGCACTGAGCACAGTATACTATGGTACAGCAGTTTTCTCTCCCTACTATGCATCTCAGTAACATTTTATATCTTTCAAGTGGAATTTATCTTATCGACAGAGTGTTGGGGTAGGCAGAATGCTAGCATGACTCACAGTGACCCACACTTGTATAATCCCTCCCTCTTGTGTGTGGGAAAGACCTGTAAATATGGTGGGATATCACTCCCCTGCTTCGGTCATATCATATGTCACAGTTGACCTAATATGACCTCATCAATGAGGCTATAAAAGGGATTGGGTCTCATGGTGAAAGATTTGAAACGTGAGATGGATTTGACACAAGGGAAATTCTCTGATGCTGGCTTTGAAGATGGGGGGAGGGACGCGGGGACACATGGCAAAAATCTAAGAGTGGTCTCTAGGAGCTGAAAATAGTTCCTGGCAGCCAGCAAAACAAAACAAAACAAAAAAATGTGGTGTGTATGTGGGAGATTGGGGGAGGGGAGGTCAGTCCTACTTATGCCCAGAACTGAGTGAGCTTGGAAGAGGACTCCAAGGCTTCATATGAAAATTCAACTCAGCCAACACCTTGAGTGTGTGGCCCTGAGCGGAGGACACAGCTGAGCCACACCCAGACTGTTGAATTACAGAACTGGCAGCTAATAAAGGGGTGTTGGCTTGAGGCACTAAATATGTGGTAATTTGTTACGTAGCAATAGAAAATTAATATGTGCTATATCCACTGCTAGACTGTAAACTATCTGAAAATTATTTTTTTAATCTTTTTTCTCTTAGTTTCAGGTATACAAAATGATGTAATAGTTAGACATTTACACCCCTCACAAAGTGATAACGCCCCTCCCCAAAACTGCTACGCCTCTGACATCATATGTAGCAGTTATAATTCCATTGACTCTATTCCCTGTGCTGTACTCAGGATCAGTGTGGGGAATATAATCAATAATGTTGTAAAGATTTTGTAGGGTATCCAATGGACTTGGCTTATTAGAGAGACCACTTCAAAGATGGTGTAGATGCCTGATCACTGCACTGTACACCTGAAGCTGAATAATAATGAATGTCAACTATAATATATATATATATATATATTCACAGGATATGAAAAGCCAATGTTATATGTACTTCTGTATGTCCCCTTAGTATCTGGAAATAAATGTCCTAGATTGACCTTGTGAGGGCACAAAGAGTATTTTTCCTCCCACCTTCTAAGTTCTTCTAGCTGGGCTAATATATTGATATGACACAGATTAACAGGAGAAAATATCCAAACATATGACAGCTGTCCCTGTGGGTGTGCCATAAGGATATGAGATCCAAGGAGGCATCAGGCAGTTGAGGTTCATATGCCATTTTGGACAAAGGAGAAGGAGGCAGGGGTCTGGGATTTCTAAGGGACAGCAGATAGTTTATAGGTAGATAAGAAAGATCAAACAGGAGCCAAAAAAATTCTTGCTGGGCCACCCATAAACAATGGAACACAGAGGGACGTTCAACACGCAGGCTTTGCTAGCTTTCTCCCTGTCTGTCACGTTAAGTGATATTTCCTACCTTGAAGCAAGTTTCTCTACCTGATCCCTTTAGGCAGGTAAAGGCGGAGGGGCAAAGGTTGTTTGTTTTTTTGTTTTTGTTTTTTGAGTCTTTTGATTCTTAATAACCAGCTTAAAATCAATATCCCAAAATGCATGTTTTGAGGTAGTAAAACTTTGCCCCCCTTCAAACTTTCCAGGGAGAATCATTGCCTATATTTTTAACTGGGATTCCTAAGTGCAAGCACAATGATGGGTGTAAAGATCCCCAAACCCTAGCAGAGTAGGAACATAGTAGGAACATGGAGAACCTTCTTTGTGTTCACTGAATTACCCATTAGTTCTATTGGATGAGTCTATCAGGAGGTAGTCTATCCATGCAAAAGACAAGTTAAACTGTATTCACAACCCCCTTATAAATTCTTGTAAATTAGCCTATCGTGTATTTTCCTAGCTGTGTATAATGGTTTTAGCATTTCCATTTTTCTTAAGGAAAATCTACAGTTTCACTGAAGAATGTTTCTTATTTCTATGTTTACTGCAAGAGATAGTGATCTTTCTTACAACAAGTTGGTCTTTTCAAGGGCAATTAAACTGCTCTTATTCTTCACAGAAAGTAGCGAGATATTTCTGTGGTTTTGATTTCTAAATAAGGTTCTGCTCCCTGCTATTGCTAAAGTGGAGTAGGGCTGGGAAGGTTGGAGTTAAGGTAAGTCAGGCACAGAGAGGCAGGGGGTAGAAGAAAAGAGGCTTTCTCTCCAGAGAGGTCTTTGACATGGAAATGTGCCCCCTAAAGATAATGGGGAGGGGAGGAACCCTGCTGGTGCAGTGGAGGAAGATGAGACCCAACAACAAATGCCATATACCTCCCTAAAACAAACAGTGAGAATGAAAGAATCCACTGTTGTGATCCTCACAAGCTCCTCAAAGGATAGAGAAGGTGACGAGGCACTTGCTCTGCACCAGGTCCTTCAGAAGAGATTTGAGGTTACACTCTCAAATGACAGCATCTCACACACAATTAGCACAGTGTAAAGTTTAGGTAAGTTGGGTTTCTTACTTTTCACATTCAGATGGTGAATAAAGGGGGCCCTGAGAGAGGGAAAAATAGACTTCTGTTATTTTAATCAATGGTTAATCAGTGAAATTCTAGAAAGAGTTTCCCACACTTTGTTCCACCCCACTTAGGATTTTCTGGCTTTGACCAGCTCCTTGTCACTGTTGTTTAAATTATACTGTGTCCTGCTGTTTCTCTCCTTCTTCAGAAGGGGCCCAAATAATGTCAGTTAATGAGCAAACACAGGAACCAGCCTGAAGTTTCCTCACTTTCTCTTGTGTAAGTGTAACTGTTCCTTTTGTCCGTTTTAAAGTTAGCTTTGCAAAGGAAAAAGTTATTACAACAAGTATATAGGCTGTCAGTCATAGAAAGGCAAGGAAGGGAAAAGCCTGAATGCTGACCTAACTCTGTGACATTCCTGATTGAAAATAGTTAGGCTAGAACATGACACATACTAAGGACAGACTCTTCCAGCACACACCCACCGACCACCACTCAACACTTCCGCTGAAATGATGGGCAGCTTGGTAGGGACCTGGGTATTTCTCCAAGTGTTAGGAGTTCAGCCCATTTTTCTCTTCCTGCTAAGAGGATGCTGGCAGGAAGCTGGGGGACTGGTGGTTTGTACAGGAAGCTGATTGGCACATGGAAGTGTGGGGAGGAGGAACCTCTCCTTTTCTAGATTGTTCAGTCATCCACATTCCAGAATCCTTGTTAGGGAAGAAGTAGATTGCTACTCCATGATTTCTGTGCAAAAAATGAAGAGACCACAATGGAAGGCAAAAGAAAAATGAGGACTATGTTATTTCCCAGATATCTTCACATTGATGCAAACAGGCTTCTAAGGGATATCTGTGGAGGCTCCAGGACTCAGTTGCTGTGGAATCTGGGGTTAGTGTCATTCTTATTTTGAAAACTAAAAATGACTTTTATTGACAGAAGGAATAAAAAGAGACACACACACACACACTTTTATACGTATGTATATAGCAAACTCCATACTCCTTCCCCACCAGAGGCAGCAGTCATGGTTGAAGTCGGTTAAATCTCCCTATGCACGTGTGATGTATATATGGTTAATTTGGTTTGGCTCACAAGTAGAGATCATACAGTACACAATATTTATTACACGCTTCAACCCTTAGCACTTCACGAACAAATTTTCCTGCCAGTAAATATTCCTCAAAGTTTATGTTAAAGGCAGGTCAGTACATGTGTGTTAATCTCTTTCTGAGGCTAGATAACCCCTTGGCAGAAGTAAACAGGCAGCATCAGAGGCATGTCTGAAATCCCAGAATTACTTTGCCTGCTCTGTTGACTCACTGGAGTCAAGAGTGTATTTAGGGTGAGAACTAAGGCAAGTAGGTCTCTGCTCCTTCAACCTCATCCTCTGTTAAAGGTGAGAAAAGGGGCATTGGTTAGGTGGGTCCCCTGAAATGAAGGCAAGACGGTGCCCAGAGAACCAGCTGAGGAAAACTAGCTGAGTCACTAGAACACCCCACATTCCTGTTCATCCCTTAGAGGTGCTTTGGTTATTTTGCCATCCTACTGACACTTACCTTTAGTTCCTCTCTTAGGTCCTGGATTATTATTAAAGCCCAAAGGAGATCAAGATAAACATTTTACAGTTAGATGTTTATTGCAGATGTCTCTGTTATCGTGACCTTCACATTTTCAGTGTGGTCTAGACCATAGATAAGTCCACTTGAGGCTGCACAGGAAACACTAAAGAAGAATTGCTATCTCCCCCTATTTTCTTCTTTTCCTGGTCCCAACTACCTCTTTGTCTCCTCTTGTCAGCCTCATTTTGCCCTATGTTTTTTTCCCCAAGGTCCCACGGGACAGGAACTATAGCAGCCTACGAGACAACTGGAGATGGCCTTCCCCAGTCCCTCTTGTTGCTTCTGGGTGACATCTCTAGCTGAGGAGCTCCCTCTGTTCTGCAGCAATGATTTAGGTAGTGGAGGAAGAGCAGAGAGAGGGAAGAAAAGCAGTGCAGGATTGGTGGGCTATCATTCTAAACTTTAATTAATGTCGCTTTACCTGCCTCAAAAGGATTATGCAGCTTACATGGTTAAATCTGCAAAGGATCTTAGGATCTTTAACTTTTCATAGGTTAGTTGCAACATAAGAAAGTAGAAATAAATAAATCTATTTATGATTGATAGATCGATAGATATGACAGATAGATATGATAGAACATCAACTGCAACTAACTCTAACCACATAATTCAAGTGGCCCCATTACATTTTCATGCTCCTTTTTAAAACTAATATATGTCAGGGGCAACCTCATATATTATCTCAAAGCCTGAGACATATCCTAGAAGAAATCAGTCACAAGAAATAAATAAAATATAAGTACTATGGTAACTACTTGATTTCTTGCTTCGTTGCTAAATGACAGAATTATGTTTAATAGGCACATAGCTGAAAATAACTCCAATATAAATAATGACATAATTACATAGTACAATAACTTACAAATCCACTCCTTATTGTCTCTTCTTACTACTGCCTTTCTAATAATATATAACATTACTGAGTGCTTACTATTTGCTAGACATAGATCTAAGAGCTTTACACATATTAATTCATTTCATCTTTACAACCCTATGAAACAACTACTGTTCTGATCCTTGATTTACAGAGGAGGAAACTGAAGCATGGAGAAAGTAAGAAACTTCCCCCAAGGTCATAGCTTGTAACTCTAGGATTCTAAATCAGATCATCTAGCTTCCCGTGTGCCTTACTGCATCTCTCACTAACAATTGGCTCTTATTCCTTCTCCCCTTTCCTGATTGGTCCCCTTGCCTCCACCCTCTCTAGTCCATCATTACACAGCTACATCCATATGCAAAATTATATCACATCATCATGCCTCATTAAAGCCCATCAATGATTTCCTTTTGCCTACAGAACAAAGTCCAACCTGCTTAGTGCAGATCCCAGCATGTTTTATATTTTCACCTGAAATATCCTTTCAATTCCACTGTCTTCCCATCACTTACTTTACAGATGCCCTCTGCATTTTCTTGTCTCTATGTTTTTACATAACATTTCCATCCTCAACTTTGGTCACTATTTAGACTCCAGATGAAATTCCAGCACCTCCATGAAACTTCTCTCTATTTCATAGCAAGAAATAACTTCTCGTTCCTCTAGGCTCCCACTGTACATTATTCCTTTCTTAATATTTTTGTTTGTTTGTTTTTGTTTTTTGCCAGCTTCAGTATAAATTTTTATGTGCTTTCTGGATTATAACTCCTAAAAATTAAAGACCATGGTTTGTGCAACTTTAAACTTGACCATTCTTTACAGTGCCTTGTGCATAGCAGGTGTTCAATAGATGTTTGTTGAATTGAAATTCTGTTGGATTCTGTATTGGGTGGGAATATCATGTTTGCCACTTGTATCTATTTTAGTCCACAGAGAAGGGTGGAAGAAGTTTGCTGTGGGCATGTGGGAAGGAAAATTCCCAAAGGTGGGGGAGACCATGACTCAAAATATAAGGTCACTGAGTTATCATTGTGGTCTCATATTTCTGCTGCATGAGTAAGAATGAGAAACTCTTCTGCAGCAGGCACAGCTTTTTTTTTTTTTTTTCTTTCAGCTCCTGTCTACTATTCTTTTCAATGGCCCCATCATGATTAGGCCTAACCAACCACTAGAGAAATATCTCCTCTCTCCATGCAGTGCATTTTGGTTGCTGCAGAAAAAGCAGATTCGCTCATGGCCTATTTCCTCTTTTCCTTCTGCCTGTCCCAAATCCTCTGTGCTCCCATAAAGGCATTGTCTGCAAGAGTGGCAAGTAGAATATTATTAAAAGGAGACAGATGGCACAGATAATAAAGAATTAAAAAGTTAAGTCTGAAAAGAAGACAAAGAAAAAAGAAAAGACATAAAATATTTAAAATATTGGGCATAGAACGAGGAAACAAAAATTAAGAAGTGATTAAAAAGCAAAAATTTCTTTAAGTGACAATTTACTGTTCTAGCAAAAATATTAAGAATGTACTATGAGGTTAAAAACACATATAAAATTAACAAGTATAAAACTATAACACAAAGATCGGGGGAGAGAAATGAATGTATACTATTTCAAGGTCTTTATACAGTTTATGAAATGTATAAAATCACTAAAAGGTAAACTGCAATAATTAAGTTGTATACTATAAACCATTAAATAACAAACAGTTATAATTAATAAGCCAACAGGAAAATACTACAAATCATAAAAATTACTCAATTTATACAAAAGAAAGCAAAAAAGAGAAAAAGAGAAGCAAAGAACAGATGACAGTATATATATAAAAAAAAGGTAACCTTAAAACCATCATACCAATAATTATATTCAATGTAATGGCCTAAACATTACAATTAAAAGGCAAAAACTGTCATACTATACCAAAAAAAAATTAAAAAGCTAATCATATGCTAGCTACAAAAAACACCATTCCAATACAAAGGCAAAAATAAGTTATAAATAACAGGATAGGAAAAGTTATACTGATCAAAAAGAAAAGTGAAGTAGATATACTAATATCAGATAAAGTAGATATCAAATCAAATAATATATATAGGAATAAAAATCATCATTTCATAATGGTATACAGATCAATTCATCCAGAGGATATAACAATGCTAAACAATTATGCATCTAAAAACACAGCTTCAAAATACATGAAGCAAAATCAAATAGAATTGCAAGGAGAAATAAACAAATCCACAATTATAGTAGGAGATTTAAATTTACCTCTCTCAATATTTGATAGAATAAGTAGACAGAAAATTACCTAAGACTCAGAATGCTTGAACAACACTGTCAACCAAATTAACCTGATTGACAGCTATTGAACACTCCTCCCAATAAGTAGAATATACATTCTTTTTAGGGTTACATGGAACATTTATAAAAATAGACCATATTCTGGGCCATAAAACAAGTCTTAATGAATTTTAAAAGATTTAGGTCATACAAAGTTTGTTCTCTGACCACAGAGGAATTAAATTAGAACTCAATAACAGAGAGATCTCTGGAAACCAAATAACAAACTTTTACAAAACCCATAGGTCAAAGAATTCAAAAGTCAAATTAGAAAGTATTTTAAACTGAACGAAAAGAGAAATACAACATACTGAAATCTGTAAGATGCCACTAAAAGAGTTTTTATAAAAAATGTTGTATCTCTAAATGCCTATATTGGAAAACAAGTCTTCAAATCAATTAACTCATCTTCAACCATATGAAACCAAAAAAGGACTTTGCAGACTATGGCCATTTGGCCAAATCAAGTCCACTACCTGTTTTTGTAGAATAAAGTTTTATTGGAACCCAGCCATGCTCATTCCTTCACATTCAATGGCAGCATACATGCTACAATGGCATAGTTGAGTGGTTTGACAAAGAATGTATGATTTACAAAGCCTAAATTATTGTCATTTGGTCCTTTGCATAAAAATTTTGCTCACTCCTGAACTAGAAAAAGAAGAGCAAATTAAACTCAAAATAGGCAGAAGAAAATAAATAATAAGGATCACAAAAGAATTCAGTGAAATTTAGAAAATAGAAAACAGCGTGGTTTTGGGGTGAAAAAGTCTATAGCTATTAACCATTAGCCAGACTGACCAGAAAAACGAAAAAGACACACATTAACAATATGAGAAATGATAGAAGTTACATCACTACAGATTCTAAAGATAATAAAAATGAGAAAATATTATGAGCTTGGTGCTAATAAATTCAGCAACAGATTAAATTGACAAAGTTCTTGAAAGAAATAAATGATCAAAGCTCACTGAAGAAGCAGGTAATCTGAACAATACTACATTTATTAAAGAAAATGAATTTGCAATTAAAAATCTTCTCACAAAGAAAATGGCTTCCCTGGAGAATTCTTCCAAAATTTGAGGAAGAACTACTAACAATTCTACACAAACTCTTTCAATAAATTGAAGGGGAGGTATTCTTGTCTCAATCTATGAGGCTAACATTAGCATGAAACCAAAAGCAGACAAAAACATAAACTTTATATCAGGAAACTTTATATCAATATCCTTTATAAACAAAAATGCAAAAATTCTTTAAAAATTTTTTAGCAAATCCAATCTAACAATATATAAAAAGGATAATATGTCATGAAAGAGTGGGGTTTATCCCAGGAATATTGATGACCAATTTTGGTTTAACATTTGAAAATCAATCAACTTAATTTATCATTTTAACATACTGGAAAAGAAAAACCATATAATTATCTCAATAGAAGCAGAAAAAACATTTGACAAAATCAAATGTACATTTCTGATAAAAGCTCAGCAAATTAGGAATAAAAGGGAACTTTCTCAACTTGAATAGTCATCTATGAAAACCTACAGCTACATCATATTAATGATGAAGGACAATATTTTCTCTTTAAGATCAGGAAAAAATAAGGGTGTCTGAACTGATCGTATCTATTTAGTATTGTATTGCAGGTTCTAGCTAGTGCAATTAGAACTGAAAGAGATATATATAGCACCAGATTGGGAAGAAACAAGTACGTTGTCTCTTTATTGTCAAACAACATGATCGTGTAAACGGTCATGGAACCTACCAAAAGCCATTAGACCTAATTGTGAGTTTATCAAGTTTACAGAATACAAAATAGAAAATTGTGTTTCTATATACTGGCAAACACACACACACACACACACACACACACACACACAAACAATTAGATATTGAAACTTTAAAAATACCATTCAAAATAATTGAAAAATACAGATTTCTTAGGAATAAATCTGAAAACCGACATGTAAGACTGATATGTGAATATCTACAAAACATTGCTAAAAGACACTGAAGAAGACCTTAGTAAATAAAAAGATAGCAATTCGCCCCAAATTCATCTACAGATTCAATGCAACCCAATCAAAATCCCAGTACACTATTTTTGTAGATATTGACTAGCTGATTCCAAAATTCATATGAAAATGAAAAGGACCAAGAATAGTCAAAACAACTTGGAAAATGTAGAGTAAATTTGGAGGATTAATTTTACCTGACTTTGAGACTTATTAAAAAACAACACTAATCAAGATGATATGATAGCCATGTAAAGGTGGACAAAGAAATCAGTGACATAGAATGGAGAATAAAGAAATAAAGCTATACATATATAAATAACTAATTTTTAATCAGGTTGCAAAGGCATTTCAGTAGCAAAGATTTTTTTTTTCAACAAATTTTGCTGGAATAATTGAATATCCATATGCAAAACATATGAACTTTCAACTTTTCTAAAGGCACATACAAAAATTGATTCAAAATTCATTATAGATCTAAATGTAAACCCTAAAAGTACAAAACTTTTAGAAGAAATCATAGAATTTCTTTGTGAACTTGAGATAGACAAAGATTTTATCGATACAATACCAAAAAACATGATCCATAAAATAAATAATTGATTAATGGATTTCATTAAAATTTAAAATTGCTTTCAAAACACATGTTGCTAAGAGAGTAAGAAGACAAGCCACAGACTGAGAGAAAATATTTTTAAATCATATGTCTGATAAAGGAACTGTATCCAGAGAAGAAAAAGAACTCTCAAGACAGACAACTCAATTTAAAAAGATAGGCCAAAGTTTGGAACAGATGTTCACCAAAAAAGGTATACAAAATGGCAAATAAGCACAAAGATTCTCAATATTATTAGTCATTGGAGAAATGCAAATTAAAACCACAGTAAAATACCACTAAACATCTATTATAATAACAAAAGGCTGATCCAACCAAGTGTCAGTGAGGAAGCAGAGTAAGTGGAAGTCTCACACACTGCTGGTGAAGTAAGATTTTAAAATGGTGTGACCATTTTGAAAAAAAAAAAAATTGGCAGTTTGTTTTTTTTAAGTTAAATGTACAAATACCATATGGTCCAATCATTCCAATCCTAGTTATTTACATAAGAAAAATTAAATCTTCTGCCTGTACTAAGATTTGTATATGAATGTTCAATGAATGTTCATAACAGCTTTATTTGTAATATCCAAAAACTGGCAAAAGTTCAACTGTCCATCAACAGACAATGAATAAGCATATTGAGGTATATCAGTACAATGGAACATTATTCAGCAATACAAAGGAATAAACTACTGATATACACAACAACATAGAGAGATTCCAAAATAATTAATCTCAGTGAAAGAAGTCACACTCCCCCACCTCCAAAAAAAATAAAATAGTATATACTATATGATTCTACTTATATGAAACTCTAAAACACACAAACTAATCTATAGCAATAGAAATTACATCAGTGGTCCCCTGGGGATTGAGAAACAGTGGAAGGAAGGGGAAAATATTAATAAGAGTCACAGGAAACTCTTAAGGTGGATGAATATGTCCACTATTTTGACTGTGGTGATTACCTGTGGTCATATATATACATATATATATATATGGTGCCAAAAAAATATATACACATTTGACTTCTGCAATTACAAGAGATGCTCAAAGTGGTTACCATCAGTGTCCAGACACTTCTGATTACGGCAAACTACTGCTTGAGCAACATTGACCAAAGTGTCCACTTGTATACACTTTTTTGGGACCCCCGGTATATGTATGCGTGTGTGTATATATATATATATATATATGTGTGTGTGTGTGTGTGTGTGTGTATATATACATATATATATATATATATATACATACATATGCATACATATATATATACATATATAGTCAAAGCTAATCCAAATGTACACTTTAAATATGTTTAGTTTATTGTGTGTCAATTATGCCTCAATAAGCTCTTTTCTAAAAGGAAAAAAAAATAACTGATGGAGTTAGAAATGTTTAACCAAGAAAAGAAAAACATTAAAGGCAATAGGATAAGCATCTCTAAATACTTGAAAGGCTACCTCTGGGACAGATGGCTCCAGAACTTAATAGGGAGAAAGATTTAAATTATACAGCAGTATGTGTAACCCTGCTAAATCCATGTTGTATATAGTCCAGTGTTAGAATGGTACAGTAATCAAGAGACATAATCCAGCCAACAAAAAGTAACAAGAATAATTCAGTTTCCTTCTTTGAATTTCTTGCATGCCATGAAGGTTTAATTTCTAGTGATGCTTCTTAAAATTTCCCTTTTCCCTCTAACATTTTCTTATACTATGCTGGTTTTGTGCCATATTTCCCAGAAATGTCTTTCTCTAGTCCATTTGCTTTTTATTCTTTTCCTTATTCTTCCTGATTCTGCATCACAAAAGTCTAAACAAATAGTCTGGCAATAGCAGATCTGTCCATGGAATTCCAAGGGGGTAGAACTGAGTGGAATTGAGAGGAAATCAGTAGAATCTTTTTGTCTGATCAAGGGATGAGGAAAGCCTTGGAACAATCATGCAGTGAAAAGAAGAACAGTGATGTGGTTAAAAGCATGGGCTTCAAGCTAGAATTTTGGAGTCCTGTGTTCTTCTCTATTACTTACTACCTGTATGACGTAAATAAAGTTATCTAGCCTCTCTGAGCTTCATTTGCCTCACTTGTAAACTGGAGATAATAATTTTCTAATATAATTCTTTGAGCATTAAATGATTTCATACATGTAAGACATTTAGAAATATATCTGGTACACAGGAAGCTCTCTGTAAGTACTAGCTATTCATATTGTATATTATTAACAATTCTGACCCTTTCACACAAAGGTATTTTGGGGGAACCAGAGTTTACCCAAAATAGATTGGACAGTCTCAAGAGGCAGTGAGCTTTCTATTTCTAGAAGTGATCAAACCAATGCTCGATGAGGACTCCACAGGGAAATTGCACATCAGATTAATTAATTCAATATTGACTAGACCAGAAACCACTGAAGTCCCTTGCAAATATGAGAGTCTATGTTTTCACACATCTTTTTCTGTCTTGGTTATTTTCTTCCTGCTTCCCCAATTCATCCACGCTAGATAAGAGCATCTTTAATTCTCTTGAGCCTAGACATGCTTTTTTTTTTTTTAGCTTGAAGGTGTTTCATGAAAAGCCCTCTTTCAGATGACAGAACTGACAATTCATAAAAGAGAGAAAAATATGAAAAATGTTAACCTCGCAGGAAATCAAATATTTGATAATATGAAGAATGCCCCTACCTTGTATACACATAAATTTTTAAATCACTTAGAATTTTATGAAAAATGTTTACTGTAAACTGACATCCACACAAAACAAATCTTTCTGAAAGATGGATGAAACCAGAAAACTATCTTCCAAATAGAAAATTTACAAGTATTTAACTAGAAAATTCACTTCCCTGCTTTCTTATTTTCCTTACTTCTTCTGCATTCAGAAAAATTATAGGTAAACAAATAGTTTTTACTCTTGTGTTCAAAGGAAAATCCCATTTCTAACCAAAGTGAAATCCATAATATTAGAATTTGTCCCCACATCTGACCTTTACTCCCAGAATATGGGGTGTTCTTCCTTCAGTTAAAGTCCACCACCACTTCCCCTGAGAACTTGCCTTCCTTTTCTTGTACCTGTAATATTTCTCTCTATTCTGACTTTCCTCCCTCAACCTGCAAATATTCCTACACTCTTCACATTCACTAAAACCCTCCTTTGATCATGGATTCATTTCCATCTACCAACAAATCTGTCACTTCTGCATCATGGCTCATCTTGTCCTCTCCACTAGCTGTCTCCTCTCCCTTTCAATTCTGTTAACCCTTATTCCTCTTTTTAGAATCATCTTCATTGTTATTTTCTAGCTGTGCTATCAGCCACCACCACCACCCCACTAAGAGTAGTAGCTGTCCCTAAAGGGTTTCCAAAATATTCTACTGGAATCATCATTTTACCTCAATAGCCTTGAGAGTAGGTCTACTAGGCTTGGCCCACAGTAGATGAGATATACATTGACTCTTTATGGAATAAATGAATGCCCCAATTCTAGGCAAAATGCGTAAGCAAAGGAACTGATGTGGATATATTTTATAACCTGGAATACACTTGGTCACTGGAGTTCTACAATTTTTCAGATTGACATAGTAAGTAGTCAGTAACTTCTTTGGCCATGAATTCTACCCCTGTATGCAATAATGTGTAAGCTACAGTGTGGAAATACTACTCATTATCTGGGTGCCCTCCAATCAGTAATACCATGGGGAATACATATTTTTCCTTAGGCCATTTGGTTTAATCTCTCTATGATCTACATAACTTGCCTTGACCTTCATCGTCACATTCATAGACCAACATACTGCGTGGGTATCCCCAGATGGTCAGTTATTTCCTGGCTGACATAGAACAGACTGTGGTAATACAAACTTTCATACCCAATGTCATAGAATTTGAGATATAAGACTATCTGGAGAAATAACATAATCTTTATCTAACATCACATAGTTTGGCAATTTTTTTCTTTTAATTTTTTTTACTTAGGGGACTTTGAAAGTTTAAATGTTTGTTTGTTTTGTACATCTGGTTTTTTTAAACTCTCCTTCATTGAGGCTTATTAGGCGATAGAACTATGTTGAGGGCTTCACTTACATTTTCTCATTCAATCTTTACAACAAACCTATGAAGTTTATTTGGTAATTATACCCCCATTTTATAGTTAAGAAAACTGAGATTTAGTGAAATTAGGAAAATGCCTCTAAGCTACATAGCTAGCAAGGTCTTCGGTCAGGATAGTCTGTTTCCAGAGCCAGTGCTCTTCACCAATACACCACACTATCTTGTGGCAAATCCAGGAATAATAGATACTCAGAGGAAAAACTACAGAGACTCAAGTGTTCAATCAAAAAGGGAATGGAGACTGGGAATGTATTCCTTTATTATTAATAGAGTAAGTTTTTAAAAACGTAGAATGACATGGGGAAAGGAAGAAAAATAATTAAAGATTTCAAAAATAACACTTGGATCTAAAGAGTCTCCTCTAAGCAGCTAGTAAATTTCTGGGCTGTTAGTTGCAGAGTTAGACTTTTCTTCTAAGCTATTGGTAGCAAGTGAAATGGCACTTTACAAATTTAGTTAATCATTGTTCTTTTGGTGAGCAAATTTTTCAGTCTGTTTTCAAAAACAGTCAAGTAATAGAACTGAAACATATTAAGCCAACATGGATAAGAGAGGAGAGTACTAAAACATTTGCACTGATGTCATCGTTTACCTAGTAGAGACCCTCCTAACAGCCTGGGAAAAATGATTCCATGAGGAAGGATTTCTGTTCTCAGAAAACATTCCACAAACCTTTATAATTAAGAACAAACTGCAAAGAGACTTCTTTCCTACCAACGAAATCATCCTAAATGTGCATGATTTTATTTTCTAAAATAATAGATAAAAATAAGATAGTTGAAAGATAAATAAATGTAAGGGAAGTTGGGGTTGTTTGTTTTCCTATTCCATGAATCCATCTCCATCTTCTCTTTGAGTTAATCATCATCAAATCACACTAAATCAGAGATGGCAGGGGTTGTGGCTGGCTGGATACCAGTGTTTCTCATTGTTTGGTTATACTGGAAATGTCTTTGGAATGAGCTTAATCTGAAAGATCTTTAACCAGCAATTTTCTTAGACTTTCAAACAGCAGAGGTTTGGATTTTTTGTTTGTTTAAGGATTGGTTTTTTTGTTTGTTGATTGTCGTGTGTGTGTGTGTGTGTGTGTGTGGCCGATGAAGGGAGGAGTGTGTATGTGTGTGTATATATTTTCTCTTAAATTAAAAATAAGTCAATATCAAAACTCTTTCTGTCCCACTCCCCGCCCCCCTCCACACACACCATTCTCCCCTCACAGAACTGCTGTTTGCTAAGAGGGTAGGGGAAAGGGTGGGAGGGTGGAGAGGGGAGCATTTAATTCTTATTTCATACATTTCTGTCCTGTTTGCTTTTCTAACCATATTCATGTGATATTTTCAGTAAAAATAACTTTTTTGAACACTGAACAAAATGAAAAGGCAAAAAGACATCTCTCTGTTTCAGAGAGAGAGAGAGAGAGAGAGAGAGAGAGAGAGGTGTAACAAAGAAGGCAGAAAGGAAGTACAAGTAAAATATTCCAAGATAGCAGTATCATTTGCATTAGTCTTTTGGCTAAAAGGTGAAGTTGTTCCTGAGGTTAAGGTTGTTTTCCTGTAGCTAAGGGCTGGGGTAAGGAATAAGGAAGGCAGATTTGCATCTGTGGCTGATTGGCAGTTTCTGTGAGAAATTATCCACTCCAACAAGTTTTGTTATTTTGGCAATTTCTTTCTCAGAATCCATGGTGCCTTTTACTTTCAGGTGGGGGATGGTGTGGGGAATGAGATGTTGTTTCTAGTGACTGCTGGGAGAAGGGAGTGGGGGGCAGCTGTCTGAGCGACTGAAAAGGTTCTGGGAGAATGGAATGTTATTGTTTCTCCATTTTTGAAACCACTCTTTTTTTTTTTTTTTATCATGTTTATACTTTTAAATTTCACACTGTGGTCAAACTAGGCAAGGTATAATTTCACATGTCCCCATAAACACTGAACAACTACATTTGCCCTGTGTGCTCACAGGCACACAATTTTTACCAACATTTAAGATGGGTACCTGTGGGGGAGGGGGAATCACATTTTAATAACCAAAACATGACAGTCAAATATTTCAAATGCAGCTTTTTTTTTTGCTTTTCCTATGGGGTCCTTTCTATCTTTTCAAAAGAGGTAACATATAAATCCAAATGCTGTCCTTTTCAACCCTAATTTAGAGTTACCCTGAAAAAGAAAGTGATAAGAAAGATAAACTTAAAATCTGTAATTCAGACCAAACATTCACTGTGCTTTCAAAAGCAAGCTTTATGTTTACTAAAAAGGAATATTCCAACAATTACCAAAAGATCCCACAGCTGTTAAACTAGAGAAACTATTTTTCTTTCTTTGCATCTCACGCATCATCTTTCACAATTACCTCATAACTAATCAAAGTTTTTATGAAAACGTTAGTAGCCAAAGAGCTACTTTGATTGCCTTCGTTCCATTGGCACACTATTTATAGGCCTATTTATTGCTACTAATAATTTTTTTTTAACTTTAAATTCTGTTCTCTTGAAATTTGCTTTAACAACAATAAAACATGTTCTACAATATTAACATAGTACGTAGAGAATCAATTTTCTTAAGCATTTCTTTACAATATGTAATAACAAATGTACTCGGAGAAAGAGAAAGGATGCAGTTGTTGATCTTCATGACTGTTGTATCTAGGTTAAGTAGGACCTCTTGTTAGGTGAGGAAAGACTTCTTAGAGGAGCTATTAGAAGATATATGAGTGTGACTTATAGATATTCATGATAGATAACCATCCATGCCTAAATTAGATTGTGGTCCGTGAATGTACTCACCAGATATTTGACCAAGACTTTATGCTAGATTTTGCTAATACAATCATGTATCAGACATAAATACTACTCTTAAAATACATGTAGTCCAATAAGAACTTTAAAGAATAGTATTCCTTGCCACTAGATCCTAGGACCTTGTATCAGCCGGCTATTCTGAAAACATTGCTGCATAGCAACAACAAATGAAAATCTTAACATTTTAGTGGCTTACAAAAATAAGCAATTTTTTTAATGCTCATATATCTGTAGATTGGGCTGAACTGATATAGTTTGGGCTCAGTTGGATTTAGCTTCAAACTTTGAATTGGGTGCAGGTCTGCCAATCCCTTCACGTACCAGTGGTTATCTAAGGCATACTCTTTTCAAAGCAAAAACAGGTACACACTTCAAGCCCGTTCTCATGTTACACCCGATAACACCTCATTGGCCAATACAAATCTCATGGCCAAGGGCAGCATGAATGGGACAGGGAAGTATACTCTTCCCATAGAAGAGAGAGAAAAAGAGAGATGGAGAAAGAAAGAGAGAGAGAGAGAGAGAGAGAGAGAGAGAACACGAGAGAACACCTGCTAACAAAAATTCCATCTCCCAGAACCCTCTTCTCTTGTGATATCATTCTTTCTCTAGGAGATTTCATCAAGCCCAGAGATCTCCTTTCTATGCACGGATATTTCACCAATTTATATTCTTAGCTCAGAACTCTTGTCTTAGTTCTTAGATATTTCAGACACCTCAAGTGTAACAGATTTTAAATAAAACTCATGATCATCCCACTACCCCTGATATACCAAAATTGATATTCTCCATGTCACTGAATGCTACCATATCCATCTATGCAAACCAGAAGTCTAGGAATCTATTATCATCCCTCTCATTCAACTGCCAAGTGCAATTGATCTCTAAGACTCATTTTACCTTGTAAATGTATCTTGAACCCTTCACTTCTCCTCATCTTCACTAGAGTCCTATTTCATCTTACCAGCAATTCATACCACGACACAATAATATCTATTAATCAATACTGGCTCTATTTAACTTGTTTCCATTTTAGGTCATATTTTTGAAAAGCAAATCTGATCATATCACCATTCCTGCTTAACAGTCTTTAATGGCTTGGTTATTTCAAAATATGTCTCAAATTCTTTGACATTACTTTCAAAAGTGGAGCCCAATTCGCCTCCCTTTGGATGTTCATAGGAATTAGTGACTTACTTCTAACAAATAGAATACAGTGGAATTGCTATATGACTTCTGAGGCTAGGTCTTTAAAAGGACCGCTCTCTCGCTCTCTCTCCCCTTGCTCTGGGTGAAAACAACTGCCATGGTATGTGGACACTTAAGCAACCTTGTGGAGAGGTTGGCATGAAGAAGAGTTGAGACATCCTACCAACAACCAGTACCAATTTGCCAGCTACTTTGGAAGTAGACCCTCAGCCGCAGTCAAGACTCCAGATGATATCAGAGCTTTGACTAACACCTTGATGGCAACCTCACAAGAGACAGTGCCAGAAGTGTCCAGCTAAGCAGTTCCTGGATTCCTGATGCACAGAAACTGTGAGATACCAAAATGTTTATTATTTTTTAAGCCACTAAATTTGTGGCTAATTGTTATACAATAGATAACTTTCCATTGTTCTTAGGACAAAGGACAAAATGTTTAACATGCTTATTAGGAGTCTCTACCCAACTTTCCACGCCCGTCTGCCTCCTGGACGTTCAGATCTTCTTTCAGTTCTTTAAACACACTATGCTCCTTTCTACCACAGGGCTTTTGTTTATATTCTTCTGTTTTCCAATAAGGGTATTTCTTTTTATATTCACTGAGTTATGACTTATATTTCTACTAAATCTCAGCAGCCTTGTCACTTCCCCAGGTGTATTTTTCCACATGTCACTGACCTGGCCAAATTCACCTATTACAATCTCTTTCTGTATCTCCCGTACCCCATGTACATATTTATCATGTGATAATTTGATTCCTATCTGTTCCCCACTAGACTTCATGTGAGCTTAGTTTGCTCACCCTTGTAGCCCTAGTACCTGTAATATATCTGGCACACAGTTGGTAATCAAGGAAAATAGTTGAATGACCAGATGAATGAACACAGGTGTGCTCAGGAACAATAACAGTAAGAGGTAAAAATGGGCAGGTTCAGAGAGCTGGAAGGCTGTGCAAATAAATTAGAGATAGATTGTCAAATTTGCCTTTTATCTCCACAATTTCTGCTACCTCTGTCTTTCCAATTCTCTTTTAGAAGTCCTCCTCCCTTTCTCCCTGTTTCACCTTAAAAGTTTCCAAAACCCTTATTTCTATGTTCCTTGTCAACAAAGGGTGGAATAAAATAATTCACACCAAGGTGCTTATTGTCAGCAGTAAACCCCATTGTGCTGGAAGGCACTGGAGGGGAGCAGAGATAGAGGAAATGAGCTGGCAAGTGGGACAAACTTCAAGACAGAAGGGAGGCCAGGCAAGAGCTGGCAATATGGGAGTCAATGGTGCAGGGGGAAGGGTGAGAGCAAGGGAGAGGGCAGTGGGGCGAGTGCAGACCAATGCACAGGAGTACTCCTACTCCAAAGGAATTTGATCTAAGAAACAAGAAAGGAACACAACTTTCATGGGGGAAAATGAGAAGAGAACATGACAGAGCTAGATTCTGTGGGAATGCCTGTCTGAGGCGAATGAGCTAAGGAATAGAGGACAAGGTCTTGTACTGAGGACAGAGGCCTACAGGAATGGGTGGGAAAGAAAGACCTCCAAATAGCAAGTTTTACTGGATACCAGGCACTGAGGAAAGCAGGGCTTCCTATGTAGGGCACTGTAATCCATGAACTCACCATTTCCGGGCCTTCTTCTCTCCCTCAGGGAAGGCTGTTCTCAGTACCACATGGCCAGGGGCAGTTTTGGTGGCCTTGTCCAGATGTCGTCACTGGACTCCTGGGGCAACAATAGATGGTAAGTGTTCACTGTCCATTGGTGGACTGAGGTTCATACATATATACACTTAAATGACTAATAAGATTCAGTTTGTTTGCTGTTTCTTTAACTTGAAAAGATATCTAAGTTAAATAAATGGACACTGATTATGGACTTCTGAACAAAGTAGCTAGCCAAGAAGAGTATTGCAGCATGTATTAGGAACACACGTGGGCTCAGAAATACCTGCTGTTACTTTCTAGAAATCAGCTACCTTCCTCAGGCAGCTCTGAATGTTTTAACGGGCTGAGCCACTGAGACTCTTTGACAACTGGGAGTCAAGTTGACAGTAGCCAACATCAAATAACATTCAGTGAAAATTCTGAGATAGATGGCAAGTAGATTTAAAGAATCATATTTTTGAGAGATTCACAATAAATTCATTTTCTGCCTTTAATTTAGTAAACTCTAAAGCCTCTTGATGGTTTTAGTACTCTTTACTTGTTTAGCAGAAATACCAGTGGCATTTCAGTGACCAAAAGGAGTGGACCGAGGTACAACTGATCAAGTATTTTTCATTTTTGGCCTGAGTGACTAAAAAAGATCGGCAAACAGTCCCCTCAACTGATTGCTTTTGGATGGATTATGCAAAGATAAAAATGAGAAATTCTAAAGTATTAATTGGTTTTACAATAGTTTTTCGGTTGTGTGTACAGACACAGCCCTTTTAACTTACAACGTAAAGAGAATATTGCCTTAGCCAGCATGTCCTTTAATTTTCACATCATCTAGGCTTATGGATTCCAGGATAAGGAATACCCCATCCCAACCACCACTGTTCCTGGCCTAATGGATAAATTACTCGGCTACATTTTTTAACATGCTCTATTGGAACTCAAAAACCTTCAAAAGAATTGCCATAAAGTTTGCCTTCAGAAATTTCCTTTGGAACTCTACTAAAGTGTTATGGCAGAGAGAGCACTTCCCCAGCCATAAAGAAATATTCAGTCCAACCATACTTTTTTCATTATTACTGTTTGGAAAGTAGGAGGGCAGTTCTTGTTGTCACAGTTTATGTGGCTCATGATACCGCAAGTCAACAAAAATAAAATTATAAAGTCAAATTTATTTTCTATAATTTGTTCCTGAAGTGATGCATTTAAAACACCAACTATCTAACCTTGGGAGAATGTATAAACTCCTTAAGGATGTCTTTGACAAGCTTTCGAAACGAGTCATTGTCAACTGCAATGAAACAACCCAATAGTCACAATTGATTTGAAATCCGTCATGTGTAAGATATAATTAAGTATAAGAGTTTTCAAAATATTTGTTTTTAACTAAATTAGATCAGATTTAGATTATTCATACAAATAATGTCACTCTCACTCATTTGCATCCTCATATGATGTTTCCTTGAAAGGAGAGAAAAATATGTAGATACAACTAGTCAGGGACAACCCACCAATCAACAGTTGCCAAATATCCTCCTTCTCATCCTTCATCCTTTCCGGGAAAGCTCCCTGTGTGCTCCCTGTGCTAGTGTCATCAATCATATGCATCTCAAAAGAAAAAACATGGTGATCTCAAACATCTATGAACATTAAAGAAAAGAATGGTTGGGGCCGGCCCGGTGGCTCCGACGGTTGGAGCTCCATACTCCCAAGACTGCGAAGGCTGCTGGTTCGATTCCCACATGGGCCAGTGGGCTCTCAACCATAAGGTTGCCGGTTCAACTCCTTGACCCCCGCAAGGGATGGTGGGCTGCGTCCCCTGCAACTAACAATGACAACAGGATCTGGAGCTGAACTGCACCCTCCACAACTAAGATTGAAAGGACAACTTAACTTGGAAAAAGTCCTGGATGTACACACTGTTCCCCAGCAAAACCTATTCCCCTACCCCAATAAAAATCTTAAAAAAGAAAAAAAGAAAAGAATGGTGTATCTTCATCTTAGCTCCCAGAGTATCCTGAACTAGTACTGTATTACAGGCCTTACTTCCCACCTGCTTTCTCTGCCTCTCCATTCCAATTCAGTGGTCATTTCATTTGACTGTGACAATTTCTTCATGTCTGTCTCCTCACTAGGACATCTAGGCTTTGGACTATAGATATGTCTTTTTATCTTTGCGTCTGGATCCAGCACAGTGCCTGGCACACAATACGAATTCAATAGTGCCTTTTGGATGACTGGACAAACAGAAAGATGGATGGCTTGATGGATGTTATGTAGAATAATTACAAAGGATAATGTCCACCTAAACCACAAATGTTGCCTTCTTTTATTGAACTTTGAAAGTTCTGACAATGTTTTGAGAAACAAAGTTATGTTTTAACAAAACTAATTTAGTGTTTTGCGAACATAATTTTGGAGCCCAAATGACTATGTTTGACAGCATCTCTTTAAGTAAAACTGCATTTTGTTTAGACCAGGGCATCATGACTGACAAGTTATATTTTTTCTTTATTTGAAAGTCTTTGCAGAAACGTATGACTGCACCAGCTTTGGATTCTTCCTGGTTTCTGCTGTTTTATATCCTCTGACAGAAAAGCCTTGCTTCCAGAAGTGCAATGTCTTACTGAGTTTCCCAGAATCCATAAAGTGCTATAAAACTGCAATAGAACCTGACTTCTGCTAAAAAGTTTTTGAACATGTTTTGTTTGTTTGTTTGTTTGTTTAAATGTGTTTCTTTAAGGGATAAGACTGAAAGCAATGCCATTTGGACCCTGGTGTGTACCACTGAGAGGGAGGTGGATGTGCTTATTTGAGGAAAGGCTTAATTCATAATAAAGTATTTTACTAAATTCAATGCAAGCAAACCATACAACTTCAAATTTGTCTATGAATGGAATCATTTGTTCCAATTTAGTGTTTCAAACTTTCTGAGAATAATATTTCCAAGAGTACTCAGGAGAATTCGAAGTGAATAATCCCAGATTTCTTTCTCTTCTTTTAAACTAAAAAATTTAGATAATAAATAACAAATTAAAACATTTGCATTTCATGGTTTAACACAAGCTTACACGAATTGATTAGTTTGTGACAAGTTCTAACTTAAGACATTTAAAAAAAATCCACTCTGACTTTAAAGAAGATTGTGTAAGTAAATGGAAAGTACAATTTAGCTTATTGTTTGGCTTTGGTTTCTTTTTCCGGTGCTATCTTTATAAAGGCTGTAAGTAGCAGCTTAGAAATGCTGGAGAGATTTTTGTTTTTCTTTCTTTTTTTTTTTTTTAATCATTCTATGTTTTAAAAGAGAATATGGTCAGAAACTTTGTTATGTGCATATAGTAGGATCTTGACATAACCTATGCTTTATCTTGTCCACTCTGTAAAACGAGACTATAGACTTTAGGATTTAACACAAATCAGCAATTACTGAACTCTGCATTGAAAACATATTCGTTCCAAACTGAATTATCATTTCTGGTGACGTTCTCCTCTCTCAACCCTAAAAAGCTGAAAAATGGTAATACAAACCACATGATTGCTTCATTCCACCACCACTCTTGGCAGAGCAAGTGCTGCCTGGCAACCTTGCTGTCAGCTGGGCCCGTGGTAATCAGAGCTGTCTTGCCCTGCAGTTAAATCGAATGCTTTCTTTCTGAGAACCCATCAGTGGATGCTTTTTCTTCTTATCAGTCTTCTTAGTAATGTTTGAAAGGGGCTTCTGTGGATGAGGAGAACATGTCCTCATAGTGGGAGCTGCTGAAACAGTACAAAAAACCCAAATAAGTATTCTAGTGACTCGGCAAAGAAAAAGGCTGCAAGGCCCGCCTGCATTTTGCTTTGGATTTCAGCCCCGCAGATGCATGGACCCAGCCTGATTGCTAGCGAGCGAGGCTCCTATTTCTTCCCTGGGCCCCAAGCCTCCCTCTCTGTGGAAACACACAGCAGGGATCGAATGTATGGAATTAACAAATTAGGATCTGAAGACAGAAAACACAAACGTGGCTTTCTGGTATTTGGCTCTGGAAACAATGACACTATCTTAATTCCATCATACTTTGGAGGGAAATATGTATTTGGAACAAACCTGATGATGACAACACCCCTTGAAGTAGGCCTGGTTATGACTGAGATGACACAAATTTGCTATGATAATTGAGCGTGTGAAAAGTGAAACTTCCAGAAAAGAGATCCTCAGAGCAGCCATAGCCATGGGGATGGTGTCTAATGCAATGTGAACGTCAATAGGAAATTGGATTCACTCAGCAGAATTTCACTTCGGTTTTTTAGCTAAATTGCATAAACAAGGACATTATTCAACTCTTCCTATTCTTTGTTAATTAGACAAAATTATAACGGATAAAGTGACTAGTAGAGTTCCTGCATACTGTTAGCACTTAATAAGTGTGTTTGTTCCTTTCCAGTCAGGCAAATTTCATTTGTGATCCCTGGGTCTAGGCCCCCTTAAAGACCCCCTGATTCTCCCTGCAGCTCTGCAGTGCTTTTCCTTTCTTCAAGTACCTTCCATTGCTTCATCTTCTTTCCTTGAGCCTACAATGCCTAAGGAAAAGAGGAATAACCTAAAAAGGCATTGATTGAATCCAGCCCAGTCCCACTACTTATTTGAGTAAGGCTTCTTAAAGTAAACTCTATGCCCTTAATTTCAGGATCCTCGAATCCAAGACCTTGGAATGGACTTAATTTGAAAGTTGAGAATACTATGCCCCAAAAGGAGTAAGTAAATGGTTGCAAGGCTCATAACCAGAACAGCCTGGCTCTTATCTTATGACTCAGAGAGCCGGGTGATTTTGTTAGCTCATCTTCTACAGTGGTTAGAGGTGCTTGGTGAACAGACAAGAACTTACACATGTGTCTGAAACCAATAGGATGCACACGGAAGAGGCTGCACCATAATTAAAAACATATAGATATTTTAGATTTCCGTTATAATGGGCAAAAAAGAATTTCGGCTTTATTTGATGTTCCTATTCCATACTATTCCAGTCTTTCCTTTCACAGATCCAGGTCCTGAAGTGTATAGAAATTCACCTACACAGCACAGTTGCACCCCTGGGCACACACATTCTTTCTCCGTTGCCCCCTTCCCTTCACCGAGCCAGTAGGGAGACTAAATCCTATCTCAACCCTTGTTATAATCACTCTGTGTTTAAGCACACAGATTTAACTTTAAGGAAGATCATTTGCCATTCAAATAATAAATGAGATTGCTTATATTTGCATATGTTTTAGAGTTTCCCTAGTGTTTTATACTTGTTATCTTTTTGGATTGTCATTTCTGTGAAGCAGGCAGGGATAGATAGCATTGCCCTTATTCTTGTGATAAGGAGACTGAAGTAGACAGGGGAAAGTCTCAGGAAAATATATTTCAAGTAGACTGTCACTGGGTGGGGGAAGGCAACAGGATGATGTGTTTTTTTCTCTTTAAATTAAGATTCCTGTGATGGATACAAATGGTCCAATGTTAATGAAACTTAATATGTTTCCTTATTTCAGTTATAGTGCATTTTGAACAACTTTTAAATAGCACAAAAGTGAATTTTTCATAAGTACCTTTCTCAGAAATCTGTAGCTCTTTATCACTGTTTCACCTTAGTCTTCCCCCAGACTTGATTAGCTGCTTTTTCAATCTCTGTAGTAGCTGAAGCCATTGCCTTAAAGCCAGATTCCCCTAGGCTTAACCCCAGGTGTACCTCTCACTCTATCTGTATGTGGTCTCTTTTCCCTTATTAGCTTTCTAGAAACAACAATATACATAGCTTTCATTTCCTTTACAGCCCCTCTGTGTTAGCTGCAGGGCTCTGCTCTGTCTTGAGCTGTTTCTCTCCACACGATGAAGACAAGTTGATTGCTGACATTTAGGGTGTCCCTCTATCTCTAGAGACTGCCTCTCCCCCTTACCAACTCTTCCCAATCCAAGCTTTCTCCTGGCATTGTTCTTTTCAGCATATAAGGGAAAGTTTTCCCTCCTTTTCCTAATTCCTTCTTTGATTAGCATCTGCAAGCTAGGTATGATGACTTTCAACTACAAAACATCTCCGAAGCCTGTTGCTACCAGTAACAAACATACAACTTTTAAACAGTTCTGTCTGATACAAACTGTTCTAGCCAAAGAGTTCCTCTGAACTGATTTCTAAAATGAGTGATATTCTTCCAGAACAAAACATTTTATGCTAGATTTTTTTAAATGATAATTTAAATCATTGCATGACCCATTTATCCTTAAAAGCTCAACTTCTTTCCTGTTGTGCAGCTTAGTTAAGTAATGATTTCTAGCCCAGGGATAGGGTAAGGGTTTCCTATGACATCCAAAAAGCTAAAGTGCGTGTGCATTTGGTATCAGAAAACCTCATGATGGGGAAACTGACCTTAAAATGGTTCCCTGCCACGTGGAACTGAGCTAAAATGGTGGCCCCAGCAGAGACAGAAGTCCCCAGCCTAAGCCCCAGCCCACTTCTGCATAGCCCCCTCCAAGCCACACCTTGAGCCAATCACCAGATGACACCTACCCCTTCCCCAACTCAAGGAAGTCCTCAACCCATAAAAACCTGCTCAAAACCTTGCTAGGGGCTCAGTCTTTTGGGAAGGATCCTGCTGAGCCTGCCAGCATACTAAAACTGTGTTCTCCCTGATCTCTGCATGCCGCTTGAGTTTCTGGGTCCTTGCCGTTTTTCTGCAACACTCACAGCCTCCTTTTTAAAGGGAAGGCAACAGGTAGGGCCACCTGTGTAGATCTGGAGAACAGTCAATGAATGGTCACATCGTTTTTAGTGGATTTTTGCTTAATGAAGATTTTTAAATTGCTTTCCCTAGAAATTTGCATGGGCGGCATTTACCCCACATGTCTTCTACTTAAATGGCAATTTCCTGGAACGCAGACACTTCTTCCTTTAGGTATAAAATGTGTAAGTATAACAGTTATTTTCCCAGGCTTCACCTGTTTACCTTCTTTATGACTTCCTAGGTCCATCTGTCTGCACCTCTAGAACTGCACTATTTAATACAGTGGCTATATGTGACTATTGAAATTTAAATTAATATTAAAACACTGAAAATTTAGATCTTCAGTTACACTGGCCACATTTGAAGTGCTCAATAGCCACATGTGGCTAGTGGCTACTATATTGGACAGTGTAGTCACAATACATTTCCATCATCACAGAAAGTCCTACGGGACAGTAGTGCTGAAGGCTGTGTGAGCCATAGGACAGGGACGACGTCTGTCTTTCCTATGGCAGCACAGGGCCTTGATTATTTAGCATAAAGTAAGCACATAACAATATTTGTTGAATAAATAATCCATCCAGGAAGATGCCTCTTTACACCCAATGTAGGAAGACAGAGAATGGGACTATAAAAAGAATCCCTCATTGGAAAAGGAAAAAAAAAAAATGTGAGAACCTAACTAAAGTGACAGCTGCTAAATGTGAGCAGGAAGAATAGCCATAAGACAGACATAGGCAGATGCCTGTTCAGTAACTACAAAGAAATTAATAGTTCACAATGAGTTAAAAATCCATTCAGCATTTACAATAAAATTTGTGTTTTTTCATCTGACTACTTTTTCAAAACCAGCAATTCAAATCATTGACCTAACCAGCTCCTAGCCAGAGTTATAACACAAAAACAAACAAACAAACAAAAACCCTATCATTGGGGCTAAAGCGTTCTCTAGTCAGTTTTCGTTAAATCGACACTTGCGTGAATTCAATATGCAAAGGATGAAAAATACGAAAGGGAGAGAGATATCACTGAGGTACCCACCACACAAAAACGTCTTTATATAAAGGCAGTCTGTCTCTAATGAGAAAATGCATTTGGCTCCAGGAGTTTACTGATAAGTGGTTTGCTAAAATAATCTTTCCCATAGAAACAATGTCCCATGATCTGAGCCTCCAAGAGAAGCCTTCCAAAGCCAACGTCACCTTCCCATAGGTAAGGTAGTCTGTTAAGACTGTGTGGACCACCGATTCTATGGGGAAATGCATTCAAAGTTCTGATTCAGAGGCCTCACTGATCTACCCATGTCTGCCTTAACTCTGCAGTACTGATGGGGTTTTTGTGGTCTTAGGGAGGCCCAGTGGTGTAGAAACCAAGATGAGGAGAATCAAGAGACTCAGAGTGCAGAGGTGGCAGGAGTTCTAGAGTAAGAAATAGGATGGACAGAGGGAGGGCGAGAAGCAGAAATAGGGCATCTGTGAGATGCTGAGGTAAAGGTACTGTGGTGCGAAAAAAGCAGTAATGGAAGAATGAAAGGGGACACGCTCTCTTTTAATACTGCCTATCAAACTGCTGTGATCCCCCTGCTTCCTCACCACAACCCATCACTGTGAAAAAACCCTCACATGGCTTATGGCTTCCCAGTTCCTTTAAGATAAAGACAAGAATCCTACTTTGCCCTCAAGACTAATTTGGCTCCTCTCCTGCTTCCCCTGTCACCAGGCTGCCCCTGACCTTTTCTCCCCAGCCTCACTGGCTGTCTCTCATCATTCTCGTACCCCATCCCACCTCAGATCTTCAAATATGCTATTTAGTTAACTTGGAAGTTTCTTCATTCCCTTCTGGAGCAAATTAAGTCCCCTTCAATCTTCACATTCAGCTTTTATCATTTGCCCAAGAAAATCCTCCTAGAACCCCTGGATTAGGTTCCATCTGCCCTATTTCTTACTCAGAGAATCTTGTACTTCCCTCACTGCATTTATCGGAGTTGTGATTTTACATCTATTCATGTAATTGTTTGATTAATGGTTATTTTTTCCTTTTGAGTTTAGACTGTAAGTTCCAAGAGGCCTATTTCCAGGGACTATTTCTCTCACCACTGTGTTCTTAATGTCTAGTCTAGTGCTTGGCATATAGTAGGTATTTGCTAAATAAGTATTAAGTAAAGGCATGAATAAACTAATGAAAAGCGATGAAGAGAGATGGTTCTGAGGCTTGAGATTGGGGACTTTAGGCATTAGCCCTCCTGGATTATAGAGCAGAGGGCAAAGAGGGACAATGTTTATGTGGACACCCAGCTGTTCATAAATTAGGGTAACCACAGGGAGGAATTGCTTGTATGCATTTGAAAGTTAAAATGTTGATGCAATTCACTATGTTTTTCCATTCTTTCTCTCAAGCCATCCTCCTTTCCTTTAATATGTGATATATTCTAAGAGGCTTGGACTGAATTTTTAGTATAATTGAGGAGCCAGGAAGTTCGGTCCTCCAATAGAACACATTCTCCTCCCCTTAAAAATACTTTAGAAAGCTAAACTGTTCACAGACCACTCGATTTAGAATTGTCACAGGAAAAATAAGAATCAGATCTGAGAAAGCAGCTTCTTTGCTTTACTTTTATGGTTACAATTAAATAACAATAGACCAGGAAAATACATGTGCCTAATTGTATAGTTAGAAGGACCTGGCGGGGTTTCATGACAGGGAGCACTTGTCTTCCTAAACTGGATTTACTCTGATGGGGTTATTAGCCTCCTAAGAACATGCTGCTATCTATGCTTTGTGCTTCTGACCCTAAGGGGTTAAGATGGAATGCAGCCACTTTTTCAGTACTCATTTTGTTGTGTCCTGCTAAAGTCAAAAAGAATTGCTTGAAAAGGCAGAAAATGCCATCACTTTTGCACTTGCCCTGACCCCAGCATCTAAAAATACAAAATGCTGGAATTTCTAGAGCAGGTGACTTGAAATAAAATAACTTAAAGAGGGCTAATTGTTCAAGGTCTAAATGTAGTCTACAGAAAAGGACAAAAATAGGGAGGTGTCTCTCCAAGTGACCCAGCCTGCATAAAACTGGGCACACAATTCTTCTGAAAGACTTTTTGTCCCTGCATATTTCCTCTAAGTTTAAAGAGAAACATTTTGTTTTCAGCATAATGGATAACAGTGTCATCTTGGCTACCTTCTGTCTACAAGTAGAGTTAATTTTAGTCTGATTCTCATTTTAAGCACGTGGAGGAATTTACATTCCTCATCAACCTTTGCTAGTAGAAGCTAAAGATAGCCTTTATGTGTTGGAGAAAGTATCTCCTGTTTGAAGAGATTTTCGTGGTAGAGCCAGAAAGGGTGGTTGTGGATTTAGAAAAAGCTGCACCTGCTATTGTATATATCATTGATGCTACCTCGGGCCTTGCCTTTTACAATTTAACTTTTCTTTTCCTCTTTGATATGTGTTCTACTTCTTAGTTTAAATACACATTTCAAAACACTTCCTTTTGGGTTCTAGTGTGAAGGAAATTGATCACTCTTCAACTGTATGTTTTTAATTGACTTCCTCCTTCCTGGCTAGGAAATTAACTTTCAGTCCTCTCTTATTTGGTCTGTTAAACAGTATGTGACACCTTCCCAGACAACAAGATTTAATGAGAGCCTAATGTTGTAGACTTCACCTGATAGAGGAAGCTGCACATTCCCAAGTAACTTTTAAAGATATAACAATCAAAGTTACAATTGAATTCTACTGCAAAGCGTATTGACGGACATCATTGCCTGTAATATATTGAAACAGCCAGCTATTGTCTCATTTTTCTCTGCCAGTAACAAGTCAGTCTTTAAAAATCAATTGCCTTCTCCCTGTGAAGAATTGCTAGAAGTGAGTATCTGAAGCCTGAACTCTAAAAGTAATTTATTTTCAGTCTCATATCAGTTGTTTTTACTCCCATTAAAATTGAAATCTAATGTTTGAACTAAGAGGGATTAATAATGTCTGAGAACAACTATGCTCAAATATTCCACAGCCCATTGCAAGAAGTTGTTGTTGTTCATGCTGGTTGCTTGCCAAACTGCCACCTGGGCAACCAGGTGGATGACCAAACAGGTGACAATGTTCTCACAGTCCCACAGAAAACACACCCAGCACTCAGATTGCCACACTGCAATTCCTTGACTTCAAGTGCTTTATAGATTTTCCTGTTGTTTGTGTGGTTATCACCCACTGGTGAGAAAAACAAGCTCGAGAATTCCAGATCTCAGCCCACAAAGGTAGCGTTGACTTCTCAGAAGAAAATCCACCTCCACATTCCAGAATGCAGTACAATTATGACTTCCAGGCAACTCCACTGTCTACAACAGCCTATTTTCCTAAGAAGGAAACTTCCTACATTGTTTTTGTAAATATTCTTCAGCCTGGGGAAATTTTGTGACTCTGACCTCCTAGGTTCCTCCATCATATTGCCTCCACCAATCATAGAAATACACTTGGTGATACCACACACACACACACACACAAACACACACACACACACACCCCTGTGTGGGCACATACTCTGACTTCCCCCCAAAGACAGAATTTTTCACAGAAATACATTTTTTCATAGCAATCAATTTTCTTGGAATGATTAATTAGCATCCTCTTCCTCAAATGTTTCCTTCATTTACTTGTCTTTCTCTTGTTGGAGTTCTGTCCTATTATCCATTTTTAACACACAAAACTTGTGTTTTTTTTTCTCACTCTCCTATCTTCTTTTACCAAAAGGTCATTCTTTTTTTTTTTTTTTTTTTTTTTTTATCTTCCACATCATGCATTCAGTTTGGTTTTTAAACTGATTTTTTTTTTTTAATATATTGGAAATAAAGGGTTAGTTGAGGAACAGAAACAGGGAAAATGGAACCTTGTCATGTTTGTAAAAAGAAAAGATGAAGCCAAATAAAAATTGCAAGATCTGTTATTTCAGTCCGTCCGTAATTTTCCCCTGACCAAGTGTAATACTACAGACTTTTCTCCCTGGTTCTCACTGAGCTGACGCACTGCAGGTGCCACAGTTTAGATTCAACAATGAAAAAGTCCATTTCTTTTCTAGTTCTGCAGCAAAGACATCACAAAAAAATAGAGTTATCATGAGCTAATTACAGTCCTTGAAAATTACCTTTGCGCTTTGCAAATATGCATTTTTTTCTTTACTGGTGATGAAGAAGTTGGCAGTTTAAATAAAAAACACTATTTAAAGCAACAGAGTACAGTTATATAACCTTTTCACATAAATCACACAATAACTCTTTGTGCTTTGTAAAAAAAAAAGAACTGCAGTGCTTGTTAAGAAGATTTATTTATATAATAATTTATGCAAAAGATTTTTTTTTCCTTTTGTAAAAGTGGGATGTTCTTTTTTTTTTTTTAACCTCTGGGAGTTGCAGACTAGAGGGCAGGGATCTCCTCCAGTCACCATGTTTAGTTGCACACATTCCAGCTACTAAAAACTCCAAGTAGTGCTTTGGCATTACCACACATCTTATTTCTAAGCACACAGAAAACCTAAGGAATCGTCTGTGCCTACTAAAAATAAATAAAAATATAAAGTCAAAATCCAATCCAGAACATAGAAGGATTCCTTTGCATTCACAAATCACACCAAGCCTAAGATCATTTTTTTCTCCGCTCAGCTTCCTACCCATCCCTCATTTGCTCCCCTTAACCTATTCTTTGATTTAATTCTAGAAGCAGTACTTATATTACTTACAGTATTGTTCCTACCATTTAAAAATAAAAATAAAAAACTGTCTTGATATCATATTGATCTTGCCACTGACCAGCCCACCGTGCACAGCCAGGACAATGCATAAGTTGGTAAATGTAAGCTTTACTCAAACTGACCCACTTAAGGAAGAGTGATCCTTTCATGGAGACAAACCTAGCAGAGGCATTTTGTTGGTCAAATATGTCCATTCTAACTCTTGCTGAATGGTGGGGGTTCTGAAGACAGGGAAACCCACAAGGGCTTTCTTGTGTACCCTTATCTTCCATTGAGATGCTGACCTAACTTTTAAAAGCTATCTCCATGGAAAATTCTGGGCTCCACTCCAAAACCAACCAGTAGGAGGTGGCTCTCTTAATCAGTGGCTGTGTTCCATCCTTATATAAACAGGTTAAGCCAGCTGCCAGAGCCTCTGCGACCAATTCCAGCTCACATTACCCTCGGCTGGAAAAATGGGCCTGAACCAAAACTACATTATGAAAGCAGAGAACTTTACCTCTCCCAGGTTAAAGCAAAAGACCTGGTTCCCATATATGGTGACCAGAGTCTTCAGCAATCTTACTTTTGTTCTTCAAGAAAATGAATAAAATGTGGGTCATGTTTATTGCCAGAATGGATAAGATTTTACCAACCTGCCAATTGGAAGTAATGGTTCAAAAAGAAAACAGGAAATTTGATTATTCTGATTGATACATAATTAGCAAGCTACTCATTTTCCTAACATAATGGGAAAATTGTAGAAGTAGAGATAACTCTTCGGTTATATGGGGAATGGATGAAAGGGTGGGATTTCATTAACCAGAAAGGCTTCCTCCAACCAGCTAATCCACAAAGGGCTCTCATTGCCCAGGATGGAGCTCAGAGCGTCAGTTTGTAAAACCAACAAGCATAACTAATACTGAAGAGACACTGCTGACAAAATCTGTTACTTTTCTCAGATGTCCGTTCCTCTCCTCAAAATGAGTTACCCCAAAGCAGCAACAAACCATGTGGAATAAAATCTAAATAACTGGATTAATAAAACAGGCTTCTTAGCTATACTTGGGCAAAAATAATCAAGGCAAAAAAGATGAACTACCATGTGCACTTGTCAAAAAACATTTGAAACTTGATTATGGTTTAGTCGCTATACCAGAAGCATTAAAAGAAACAAAGCAAACAAACAAAAACCTTCCCTTGTAGTGTATTCTTGTAATGTATTAGTGAAGAATATTCTGCTTACATTAATCATTATAATGGAAATAATTAGGAATTCTGGACCTCGCTTCTGAAAGAAATGCTTTCCCAGAGAAAGTATTTTAACGTACTATCACATTGATTTAAAATCACTGAATTAAGGCCCTGGTTTGTAGGTCAAGCCATATTTGAATGACTTAGAATAACGTTTTTCTCTTTTGCTACCAGAATTCAATGCAAAGTATGTAAGGCCCTTATGCTGATCTTATTTTCAAATACACACAACAGCTACGGCAATTCCAGTAGGATTCCTCTGTTTTTCACTTTTGACAGCATAACACTACACCCATGGGAGCTGAGCTTTTCAGGTGTTAAAGAGGATTTGTTATAAGAAAATGATTATAATAGGATTTAATGTAATTGAAAGTCAAGGTACAGTAGCCATACAGTGTATCAGAGAGAGTGTCACAACTTGCAGTGAGGGTGGAGTACATTTTGCTAAGTAAACAACAAAAGTGGAGAGAGAAGAAAATATTCTATGCACAACAGGATCTACAAGGTTGGCCGACCTGAGAAGCCTGCCCCACCACTGTGGGATCAAATCCACAGATGCTATAGTGCTTCCCTGGCAAGAGGGGTCACGAATAGTTGCAACCTTCCCACCCCACAAGAATGTTTTGAAAACAAGTTATATAATAACCTGAATTCTTGTCTACAACTTGACAGGCAAAAACCATAGGCCCTGAGAGGCTCCAGGAGGGAAAGGCCCACCCCTGAGTCATCACCCTGGCCCTTCCAGTGTCAGGAACCAGTGTCATCCTGAGTCTTTTCATGTCTTTCTAGGTTTGTCAGTGTGGGTGGGCGTTAGCACATATGCACACACGTACACCAGGCAAGAACTGGCTGGCTCTCCAAGTGTTTCACCCCTTTTCTTGACAATGCCATTCTCTCTCTCCCCCTTTTTTTTTTTTTTTTTTGACCTGGTACAAAATGATTCAGCTTCTATTAATTAGCATCTTGCATTTTAAAAGAGAAGAAACAGAAGGCAGATGAGATAGCGGAGCCATGAGAGCTCCCTGAGCAAAAACAAAGGAACGAGGATTTATCAAACATTAGAATACTTTCCATGAAGATGGGCTCATGCAGAATGCAGGTGTCATACCTACTTCAGGCATCATGAAATTAATATAAGCTCTCAAGATCAGAGCATGGTGGCAAGATCGGGCAAAAGTGGGAGAATAACCAGTGAATGTCAGTCCTCCTCTCTATCATTATAGGACCTTTTGCTTCCCCTTAATTTGCTTCCCTGCCATTTCGAGATGTCATTAGACCATCTTGATCATAACTACTATGAGTAGCTATATGTGGGTTGGCTTTTCATTGCTACCTATGATTCTGTAGATGGGCAGAAGCAGGACCTGAAGTGTAAGGCCATGTTCATCTTAAACAAACAGCTGGAGAACATTCTTGCCAGTCAGTACAGCTACTTCTTACTGTGGTGGCATCCCACAACAGCCTTTGGAAAAGAGAAACGTTAGTGCAGGCAAGAGCACAAACTTATCACCGCTGCTACTAGCACTAATATTATGTATGTATATACTGCATTTCTCAAGCATAAAAGTGATTTACAAAATGACTAGTGGCAGCAAATGGCATGCATAGACTTGTGAGCAAGGTCTTCTGAGGTGCTCTTTTGCCACATCAGCTGCATTTCTACCTGCATTCCCAATAGCTGTCAAAAATTTTAAGCATCACTACGTTATTTTTTAAATATGAAGTTGTTTTCTTCAAATTTTTGCTGCCTCCAAATCATGAATAGGCATTTAAGAAAGTTCATATCATCCTTAAGGAATTTTTTTCTCCTCCTTTCTGCCTAGGTTCTTTGTATTTTTAAATTTTGGGGGCCCCGACATGTGCTGTCTTTTCCCCTTTTCCCCTAAGGGTTTCACTCTAATTTCTATGCTATTCAATTCTCTAGACATACCATATAAAGGAAAATAATGATAAATAATACAAAATGTGAATAAATGCAAACATCACTGGACAGCATATACATACATATATAAACATATATAGCATATATAAACATATATATGTATATATATACATATATATGTTTATATTTATATTTAACTTATATTTGGTATTTTAAAATGTCAGAATACATGTTTTTAGTAACTTGGGAGTTAATAATATTTTACCCTAAATCGTGATGTCATTTTAAGAAGATTGTACTCAAAGGAACTATAAAGCATTCTAATTAGAACTCCTCACCTCCCAGACCGATGACAGAATACCACATTAAAGCAAAGTTGTTGTTACCTCTACGAAGCAGGCAATCAACTAATTACATGTTTTGATTAAAACATCCCTCTCTTTTAGAATTTTTATTTCTTCTGCTGGGTTAGAGTGATCTGTGTAATGACAAACTCAGTAAGTACTAAACATTACTGATAGTATGCCACCAGCAATACAATCTGTATGACCCAACATAGAAACTCAAATATTCACTGTACTTTCTCTACAACCTTTCCTGTTGTTTTTGTTACCTCTCTTCCAATTTGAACACATTTATTTCACTGCAAACCTGCTTCCCCATGCCCAATATAGGAGTATTCTGCATGAAACACAAACTTGACTTCCACTTCTGGATCCGTAATAAAGAAGTTCTGTCAGAAACCTCTTGTCCTTTTGATCACAGTTCTACCTGTGTTCTTTCATGCTCCATGAACTTTAACCTTGGTTAGTTTTGCTTTGTTCCTTTTGCACATTCTCATTACTAAGAATTCTTACCTGCCAGTTCTTCTGTCACGAGCAACCCACCAATCAGCAGCTGCCAAATATCCTCTTTCTCTTTCTTCACCGTCCCCACGAAAGCTTCCTCTTCTGAGAAATACATGTAGGCAAATCCAAAATCAACTTGAGTTTGTTCATCGTTTTGCATATTAGAAATGACCACTACCTGGAAATATGACATGAATTTTAATCTCCCAATTGGAAAATGAGCATGCTAATGATGTTATGTTTGTGAATATTTAGTACATTCACAAATAATAATTTTGCAAATATTCAAGATATGCTCTTTTTGGGCACAACTAGAATTGCAATCTTTCACCCCCTGTGAATTTAGGCATAACCATGTGAACTAATGATAATATAGGTTATTTCATTGGCTGCTGCAAGTATCCAATGAAATAATTAAGAAACAATGTATAGTTTGCTGTAGTCCCTTTTCTCTCTTCCTGTGATATTGGGAGCATGAGTCTAGATGGAACTCACAGCCACCTGAGTCCCTCGGTGATTATGATGAGCAGAGCTCCCACCAACTTGCATTGACTTGTAGCACAAGTAAATCTTTGGGGGGTTCTGTTACGACAGTATAACCTATATTATCATGACTAATTAACTTACAGATAGTAATTTGTCCTTTCACTTAGTGTCACTGCAGGGCTCATACTCATAATAACACTGCTGTTGTATTCCAAAGCTTTCAATCATGTTTTATCACTTATTTTCAAGTTTATTGTGTGTTTTTTTAAGTTTATCATTTCAAGTCTCAGATGGAAAGCCTAAGGAAGAAAATATTCCATCAGTGTTTTCCTAGCAATCATTTCTAAAGACAGAATTAGAACAGATCTGATGTCCAGCTAGTCCTCTCTCTTCTGAAACAGCAATTACAAAGAAACCCAGGTTGCAGTCCAATTAGAGGGATAGTCATAGAGGCATGGACTATTAAATAAAGTGGAAGAGCTTCAGAGCTCACCTGGTCCAGGCACCTTATTGTAAGAGGAAGATCCTGAGGCCAATGCATTTATATGAAGATCTTGGCTAAGGCCACACACACCTAGCTAGAGACAGGGAAATACAAAAACTCAGATACCTTATGCCGGTGTTGTTCTTTGATAATATATGTACCTTAAATGAAAAGAAACTACTTGAAGATTCTGAGGATATGTAGGCAATATTCCTAGATATCAGATTAAGAAACTTAATCCAAAATTTTGGGATATACTGTTTAAATCTGAGCTATTGCTATATAAAAAAGTTTTGCCTGGAAAACCACATACAGAAAAATGAAATTGGACTCCTATCTTATACCACTCACAAAAAAACTTGAAGTGGATTGAAGAGTTAAATGTAAGACCTGAAACCGTAAAACTTTTAGAAGACAGCATAAAAGCTCCTTGAGATAGGTCTTGACAATAATTTTTTTTAATATAACACCACAAGCACAAGCAACAGAGGCAAAAATAAATAAGTGAGGCTACATCAAACTAATAAGCTTTTGCACAGCAAAAGAAACAATCAGCAAAATAAAAAGGCAACCTATGGAATGGGAGGAAATACTTGCAAACCAAATATCTGATAAGGGGTTAATATCCAAAATATATAAGGAATTCATATAACTCAATAGTAAAAAAGCAAACAATCCAATTTAAAAATGGGCAGAGGAATTAAATAGACATTTTTCTAAAACATACATACAAATGACCAACAGGTACATGAGAAGACGCTCAACATGACTAATTACCAGGGAAATGCAAATCAAACCATAATGAGATATCCCCTCACCTTTTAGAGTGGCTATCATCAAAATGACAAGAGATAAGTGTTGGTGAGGATTGGGAGCAAAGGGAACACTGTGCACTGTTAGTGGGAATAGGAACTGGTGTAGCCACTATGGAACTGAGGTGCTACAAAAAATTAAAAATAGAGCTACCATTTGATGCAGCAATCCCACTTCTGTGTATATATTCAAAGGAAATGAACACAGGTTATCAAAGAGATAGCTGTACTCCCATCATTATTGCATCGTTATTCACAATAGCCAAGATACGGAAACTATCTAAGTGTCCATAAGTGTATGAATGGATAAAGAAGATGTGCTATGTACATACAATGCAATACTATTCTGCCACGAGATAAAAGGAAATCCTGCCATTTGTGACAACATGGATGGACCTTGAGGACATTATGCTAAGTGAAATAAGCCAGGCAGAGAAAGACAAATACTAAATGGTATAACAGATATGTGGAAGCTAAAAAAGCCAAACTTGTATAAGCAGCGAGTATAATGATGGTTACCAAGCTCTGGGGAATGGAGGAAATGGGGAGCTGTTGGTTGGAAGGTACAAGCTCCCAGTTAGAAGACGAGTAAGTTCTGTGGCTCTAACGCACATCATAGAGACGCTATACAACAGTACTATACTGTATACTGGGAAGTTGGTAAGACAGTAGATCTTAAATTTTTTCACCACACACACACACACACACACACACACACAAATTGTAATTATGTGACTGCATGGAGGTGTTAGCTAATACTATGGCAGCCATCATATTGCCCTACTAGTATAAGTGTATCAAAGCAACACAAAGTACACCTTAAAAGTTACACAACGTTATATATCAATGTATTGCAATAAAGTTGGGGAAATAGTTTTGTCTTCATAACTGGTAAACTGACTATTAAATTTTATTACTGAAACAAAAGCAAAAATAAAAAATAATAATAAATTTCCTCTGGAAGTTTCAATCCCTGGAATCCTTGGATTCCAATTGAAAAACGGCACGAAGACTCACTCAGCAATGTGATGTTGGATTCCCTCATCTTTGTACTTATAGCATTTGGCCCAAGGCCTCGGACAGAGTAGGTATTAATATATATTTATGGAATAGATGCTTCTCCTTGTAGTACCCAGTTCAATTCTCTTTTGAAAAGCATCATGCTTAAGTTACTAACAAGTTGGTGGTGACCCTGTTAACTAATCACCTGGATGACAAAGATGATGAGCTGGCACTGTACCAGCCTAATTGATTTCTTTGCAGACACTCTTATTAGACATTGAGAAAAAGGAGAGAAGAAGAGCTCTGGCATAATTTTTAACTTCTGAGAGGAAAAGTTCATTATCTTCGTTAGTATAAACAGTACCTCCTAGCATGCATACACTCCAATTCCAAACCTACCATCTCCACTAACTCTGGAGATTAAGTCATCATCCAAAAGGCATGTTCCCATCCTCCAGTATATCTAGTCACTACCCAACATGAAACTCCCTGTGCCAAGATGAGGATGTAAATGCTATGTGCCAGATACTGTATGTGGACAAGTTCGATGAATGGTGCTATATCTCCAGTTACAGAGAAAGAAACAAAGTTTACAAAGCTAGAAGTAAGCATTTTGCCCACACTCCTATAGCTAGAATATATTAAAGGAAAACTTTGAACCCAAGTCTGTGTTAGGAGCAGAGAATGATGGAATTACCCCCATTAAAACAGATTGTCTCTCACTGCAAAGCAGACTCATTTTACGCCCCCGAGATTGCAGTTCTTCGGAAAACTGTCACATGACCTCTATCCCCACCAAGAAGAAGACTTAGTTTCTACGATCATCACTTGTACTTCACTTTCCCTCTTACCAGGTCAACAGTGAAGCAATAACGTAGAAGAGAATGACTATCTCTAATCTTCAAGCATCAGAAAGCCAGAAACTTACTCTCCTGGCTCTCGTATAATTCTTGTGTGGGTGAAGTTAAGCTCAGTAGTTAGCCTAATGAGAATGCAGACTTTTGCTGTTCTGGAACTATTTAAGGTAGCTTTCTGGTTTCTGTGGTAAAGTACCTTGAAGTCCTACTTTCAAGTATAAGTGGTGGGAGTTGAATTGGCACAGAAAACCAAGAGAGGTTATCTGTCTTCCCATCCACCTTTGTCAGGTGGAAGGAAAGCTTTGGGGCTTACATTGAACTTTGGAGACTCATTTTTAAGATTTTGTGTAATTCACCCTGCACCAGTCCCCAAAAGAACTTCCAACACTCTAAAAAATGGACAACTTGAATTAGGAGGAGGGTGGTGCGAGCAGGTTTCCCTCTGCACTGTACCCTTTACATCCCTCTTCTTGAGGCTGCCTTTCTGTTTCTCAACACTGATTCAAAGAGATTGAGGTGGGGTGGGGGTGGGGACGTGCAGGGAACTTGTTAGAAGTGGCAAGTAATTGAAGTATATAACCCAAAGAAAATGGATATCAAACACAGAAGTTTTCCACACTGAAAGTTTAGATTTTTTAAAAATAAATTGTATAAAGAAAACAAGCCATTTTCCCCTGCTATTATTAAAGGGAAGAAGAAATAATAATAATGTGCTCAAAACTGTTCTTGCAGACCTGGTATTTCCACTTGTTCTACTGTTTGATCTCCACTACAGAAAGGAAGCACTTCACAGGCACACTTTTTTTCTCAAGCAATCTTATTTTCCTAGTACTTCCTTCTAATGGATTCCTGCACCACAAATTTATCAAGACATTTTAACACAGGCTGCCTTTCATGTGGTGAGATGGAGAGACCCTTAAGGAAAGGTGAATGACCAGGAAGTAAATAGATTTAAGAAGCCAAGCAAAAGGCAAAGGACTGGAAAGAAATTCAGAGAACTGGTTCTGGAGTAGCCTATCAACAACCAACAACAGAGGCCATGAGCTCCATGCGGGGGGTGGAGAACAACTGGAATAACAACATGGCCTTGTCCTTCCCACCTGCCAGGCTCTCTGTTAACTGGCACTTCACCTTTTTGATAACCTAGGACTAGGTCCTACTATTATACCTATTTCATATATCAGGAAACTAAGGCTTAGAAACATTGCATGATTGCTTGTGCTCAAACAGCTAGTAAGTAGAAAGGAGGGATTTAAACCTTTGTCTGGCTGAACCTTACTTATATGCTCAGTTAATAACCCTAGTCAAAAATTCATCAGGTCCTCGGGTTCATAGATGCGTTTAAGGCATCTATAAATCCTTTGAAATTGTACAGGAAATATTATACGTAGTTTTGTTTTCCAAAACAAAAGTGCCTGCAGGCTTTATCAGATTCTCAAATGGGTTTTGTGCTCCAAAACGGGGCTGTGCTGTCCAGAGAGGATTCAGAGGCTGGCTGACTCCCACCACTTCTGCCTAACTGTATGATTTCGTACTGGCAGTTCATGCCTCTGAATCTTCATTTTAGATTTTTAAAGTCTCTCCATCTTTAAAATACAATAGTTCTATTATCTTAAAAGTCCTAAGAAATAGTCAAGAAGTATGAGAAGCTTTCCTTCTGCCTTTCATGATCCTTCTCCACCCTATATGGACCCCAAACTTTACACTCCCACCCCTTACTAGATCACCTGTTTTGATCACTCCCACAATTAAACAGAATACATCCAATCGCCACAGGCATTCTTCATAGTCTTTCCAAACACTGGTGCATGGAGTGTAAGTCAGGCTAAGATGCATGGAGTATGAGTCAGGCTAAGAGGAAAGGGGGCCTCTTTTTAAAGTTTATATGTAACTGTGAGAGCATTCAAGCATGTGCTGGCATGCCAGCCCTGTGCTAAAAAAAAAAAAAAAAAAAAAAAAGGAGGAGGAGGAGGAGAAAGAAAAAACTGTTAGTAATAATGTTTTCCTCCTCAAAAGTGGTCCAGAGACATCAGAGCCCTTGAGAGTGGTTTGTGTAATGAGGAAGGGTGCACACGCTCAGGGGGCATTGGGGGACACTGCAACCCACAACCATTTCTTCACCTCAAATTTCTGCTACAAAAGATTTTTCAGCCTCATTCCCCTCTAAAGTTGAAAAGCTCCAGTTTAAATTCCTTACTTGGAAGGTCATTCATTCTCTCATAGCCAAAAAGTCTGTTTGCTTTTGTCTTCCCACTTGCTTTCAAATGAAAATATCAGACCGCAGACCATCTTGCTTCCCTGATTTAAAAATTAATTACGTCATGTCCAAAAGTGAAGGTTGTTGAAAGTTACTAATGTATTAGGTGAGAACTCTGCATTCCGATAGCTTTTTCGTGAATGCACGGATGCTTGTTGTCTGCCTGCCCTGATCCGTTAGTTCTGGATGGTGAGGGGCAAAAGCTTTGGTCACATATCACCCACTTCAGTCCTTCATTGTGCTCATTCAAAAGCACATTGTCAAGTACATTTTTATTACCATAAAATGTATTTATTTCCCACTGTTTGTCAACATGCCCTAGATGCTTTTACAACATGACTTCTTAACCTGCCAATTCCAATCTTTTCTATCTATCAACCATTATTTTTACTGCTTTGTGATTCTAATAGACCTTGAAATTAGCAGTGGTTTTCTGTTCATTGTGTCGGCAAAAATCACCAGTGGTAGCATGCCAAATACATCAGCTAGACAGCAGACTACAAGTCATACATAGACTAGGTACCACCCATCCCTGCCATTCTGGGTGGGGCTTTAGCCCGTGGCCAGGGACTCACGGATGTCAGCAAGCTGTTGCTCTGGAAAGAAGAAATAAAGGCCCAATTATTTGGGGGAAGGACTCTGAATATGTGGGAGCAATAGGGAGATCTGAAATACTTCCAGTTAATTTTTTAGAAATACATTTAGAGATTCTTTTTTTACCAAATTAAAGCACCAGTCCGGATGCATCATCCTTCAAAAGGTAGGATGAGGCAGGAAATGGCTAGGCATGAACCTGTGATTACCCAAAATTCTCTGCACTCCTACTTAGAGCCCATCCAGACATAGAAGGCAAGCCTGGGGGCAAGGCTTTGGGGAGGGGTGACAGGTTGATTCTCTAGCAAAAAAATAAGGACAAAGGATCAGAACACAGTGTGACGTGATCCTTTACCACAGGTTGTCCAAGAAGTACTGCTATGGGCATTTTAGGGAGGTGTACTCCCCACAGGCATGGAGGAGACCAGTATAAAATATAAAGTATCACCAGATGTCGTTGTAGTTAAAGGAACTGAACTGTGGCAACAATGGGACAGGGATGACTTTGAGGGCAGATGGCCCTGGTTTGAGTTCACAATGTGTCCTTTCACCTCTTCATGTGTCCCTTGTATCTGGTTTTCTTGGTGGTCGAGACACAACTTCCTTCCTTAGATTTCTTTATGACACTCCACGTGTAGGTATTGTTGTTGCAGCCCAACACACTCGCCCATGTGTGTTTGCATCGTGGCACATTTCTATGTAAACGTGCAATCAGTCTGCTTCACTGGATTCTAATCTTGATGGGGACAGGCACTATACCCGTCTTTTTAATTATTTATTTTGCTCCATTTAATCCTTAGCACCTAGCACTGAATCTGGCATCAGCCAGTATTTAAGAAATACTTATTGTCAAACAAACAGCTATTCTTTAAATAGCTCTTTTTCTGTAAAATGGAGATAAGGCTGGAACCTGCTTCACATGTTGCAGGAATTAAATGATGGTGATGTAGCACATATGAAGTCCTCAGAATAATGCCTGGAACATAGCAGACACTCAATAAATATTAGCTGGCATTAAAATTTAGAACATTAGTTCTGAGTCTAGGGGCCTGCCCTCCAATTAAGGACTTATGTGAATCACCTGAACTTCTGTGCAATTGTGTGTGTGTGTGTGTGTGTGTGTGTGTATTTTTCTAAAAAGAGAATCCTTGACATTCGGACTGTGAAATGGAGAACAATTCCTCCATTCTCCAAAAGAAATTTAGAATCATTCCCATAGAGACTAGTAGCAAACATTAAACTACAGAGAACAACACAGCAGCCCATTTTACCCAAGTGGAGGGACCACAAATTCTAATCCTCACCCAGTCTTAATTTGCTTTAATGCTCTAATTACAGAGCATTACATGTCCCCTAAGATCCAGGGGACATGGGCTCTCATCCAAGTACTTTCACTTTGTTATCTCTATGATCTTACTTAATTCGCCCACCTTCTTATTTTGTAAACTTTTTTGCTCTAGAAGTAATCAGGCAGAGATAATGCAAGGGGGAAAAACTTTTTTTTTTTTTTTAATCTAAAGATACGAAAATATAGAACTCCATGAAGAACATAGGGTCTGCAAGTCAGAAGTTGTCTTACTCGGATCATTCTCTTTCCTAATCTATAAAATAAGTGAATTACATGAGATGACACTTAAAATTTCTTCTCTAACTGCTCTCCACATTCCAAAGAATTGCAATATAAATAGCCTCTGTTCTGGGGATTTGTTTTCTATTTGAGTTTTCCCTGTACTAATTTATACCCTTGCACACATTAAGGACACTATTTTTATTGACCCATTTGCAAACCTGGTGGGAAAGTAAGAGTCATGTTCTTCTCTTTGCTGATTTTGATTTCATATATTTAACACGGTGGTGGGCTTTCAGGACTTAAGCAAAGTAAGGCTAGCTCAAGGAACCCAAGAGCTGGTGAAGCCAAAAGCATCAAAATTCTAGCTCAAAATATCTTCCCTATCAGAAGATCACTACAGGAGATGAATTTAACCCCTCTCTTTGGAGCTATAAATTCTGCGACCTCCTCACCCATGCCCTATGAATATATGAGTTTTGCACACCAAAGTATCGGTGTCTTTTATTGGAGTAAGGATCTATCTTAGGAAATGTGAGTTTCTAGAGAGGAGAAAGTAAAAGAGCCAAGTGGAGGATGTTAACTTTCAATAATAGGCCATTCGGAAAAGTTTCATATAGGAGAGGTTAAAGGCTCTAAATGACAGGAGACAGAGAACATGACCCTGCAGCTCTCTTGGAAGGTAAGGGATCTAAAAGGGAAAATGGAACCAGGATTTTATACAGTGGACTCTGTACAGTGCTTCTCTATAGACCACTTCCATGTATCAGCCCTGGAGAGCCCGCATAGGCCAGTATTGAAGGACTGAAAACATAAGCTCATTCTGGCCAGCTGGGCCTTTCCAGATAGAATCCAGATTAATGAATCTAGTCACACCCAGGTCACGCTCTGGCATTGTGCTCATTGTCTGTTCATCCAGCTCCTTCTTCAAAGCCCATTATTTGGAGGCACATGGATAAATTTAATATCATTGCAGGTAATGACAAACCCAAACTTCTGAACCATGAAGACAATTTTCTGCATTCTGCTCTGATTTGATTCCTATACCATTTCTTTGCTGATGGCCCAATTCCTCAGTGAGAAAAATTCTACTCTGAAACATAGTTGAGCCTGGAGTGCAATGAAATCACATTGCCTATAATTCACACAATCTCACTGACCTGATTTCTATAAATAGATAAATTCATCAAGGAAAAACACAGGATCAAAATCTAAAAGCAAACTCAGGAAATTATTCATTTTAGACTTTTGCCTCAGGTTAAATTAAAATTTTCAATCATCCCTAAAACACATCTCTGTCTGTATTTTTTAATAGAGATTCAGATTAAATAAGCTTTTTGATAACTTCTAATATATGGTTAATTTTTTTTTCTGTTATAAGAGTTCTTTTTATGAATGTAGTAGAATAGATGAGAACTGAATAAATTTTTTAGACTGTAGTGGATGTCATTTTACAAATGACAACACTGAGGACGAGAATAAAGTAGATGACTTTCTTGATGTAACACATCATGTTCATTCATTCATCCAATTAGTCATTCATTCAACATTAACTCAAAAAAATATTTATTGAATTCCTATTCTATCTAGTCACAGTTCTAGATAAAGGGATACAGCAGTATATTAATTGGCTATAGCTGCCATAACAAAGTACCATGAACTGGGTGGCTGTGAAATTACTATCACACAATTCTGGGGGTTAGAATTCCAAGATCAAGGTATCAGCAGGGTTGTTTCCTTCTGAGAGCTGTGTGGGAGAAACTGTTCCATGCCTCTCTCCTAGCTTCTGGTGGATTGCAATCTTTGGCATGCCTTGGTTAGTAGAAGCCTTGCCCAGATTTCTGCCTTAATCTTTACATGGCATTTTCCTTGTATGCATGTCTCTGTCCAAATTTCCCCTTTTATAAGTCATATTAAATTGAGGCCCACCCTACTTCGATATAACATCATCTGAACTAATTACACCTGCAACAATCCTATTTCCAAATAAGGTCACATTTTGAGGTACTGGGAGTTAGGACTAGAATATATGAATTTTGAGGGGACACAATTCAATCCATAACAAACAAAAACAAAACAAAATCCCTGCTACCAAGAAGCTTACATTCAAGTGACTGTGTGTGTGTGTGTGTGTGTGTGTGTGTGTGTGTGTGTGTGCGTGTGTGTTTATAAGGCAGTGAAAATGCTAGGGAGTAATAAAGCAGGGTAGGGGTATAGTGCAGTGATAGAGTTTAAGGGATTGTTACTTCAGATACACATCTCTCTGATAAAGTGCCTTTTGAGCAGACCTGACTAAAGTGAAAGGCTGAGCCTGGTGAAAATCCAAGAGGAAGTACATTCCAAGCAAATGAGTGAAAGCTCCAGTGAGTGAAAACTCCACACTAATGCCTCTCATTGCAAAATGATTCAGGGAAAGTTAATTATATCAGAAGTGATATATCATGGTAGATTTTTAGTACCAGCTCCTATTCCTTTCATCTCCTTTTTGAAGATTCATTTTAATAAATAATTATTGAGCATCTATTATACCAAAGTCATTGCCTGGAGCTAGGTAGAAATCAAAATGAGAAGCATCTTTGCCCTCCTAGAGCAAGTTTTATAAACAATAATATTACATTGGATGAGCCTTGATAACTCATTAGAATTTCACTTTTCACCTGACTTCTAAAAGTGAGAAAGACCTTGCAGCCCCTGGGGAATTCTTCCCTTGCTAGGGCATTAAAACTTCACAAAGATCACCTAAATATGTAAAGTAAGCATTAACAGATCTTAAATAAGAAATAGATAACAATACAATACCCTGTTTCCCCGAAAATAAGACCTAGCTGGACAATCAGCTCTAACACATCTTTTGGCGCAAAAACTAATATAAGTCCTGGTATTATATTATATTATATTATATTATATTATATTATATTATATTAGACCCAGTCTTACATTATAGTAAAATAAGACCGGGTCTTATGTTAATTTTTGCTCCAAAATACTCACTAGAGCCGATTGTCTGGCTAGGTCTTATTTTCGGGGAAACATGGTAATAGTAGGGGACTTTAATACCATACTTAAATCAATAGATAGATCATCCAGACAGAAAATTAACAAGGACTATACTTATCAGGGTGATCACTTCACAAGTTATATAAATGTCTAATTGCTATGTTGTACACCTGAAACTAATATAATATTGTATGTCAACTGTAATTGAAAAAAAAAAAAGAAAGAAGGAAAGAAAATCAGTAAGGAAACATTGGCCTCAAACAACATGTTAAACAGGATGAACTTAACAGATATTTATAGAACATCATACCAAAAATGACAGAATATATGTCTTAATAAATTTAAGAGGATTGAAATCACATCAAGCATCTTTTCCAACCATAATGATATAAAACTAGAAATTAATTGCATAGAGAAAACTAGAAAATTCACAAATATGTGGGGATTAAACAAAATTCTACTAAATGATCAATGGATCAAAGAATAAATCAGAAGAGAAATTAAAACATACCTTGAGACAAATGAAAATGGAAATGTAACATATCAAAATTTATGGGATGCAGCAAAAGCAGTTCTCAGAGGGAAGTTCATAGCAATAAATGGCTACCTCAAGAAACAAGACAGTCTCAAATAAACAACCTAACTTTACAACACAAGAAACTAGAAAAAGAACAAATGAAGCCTAAAGTTAGTAGAAGGAAGGAAATAACAGATTAGAACAGAAATAAATCAAGACTAAAAAGACAATAGAAAACATCACTGAAACTAAGAGTGGTTCTTTGAAAAGATAAGCAATATTGACAAACCTATACTCACCAAGAAAAAAAGAGATAACTCAAATAAAGTCAGAAATGAAGAAGAAATGTTACAATTGATACAACAGAAATACAAAGGATCATAAGAGACTATTATGAACAATTATGCACTAACAGATTGGACAACCTAGAAGAAATGGATAAATTCCTAGAAACATACAACCTACTAAGACTGAATCATGAGGAAATAGAAAATCTGAACAGACTGATTACTAGTAAGGAGACTGAATCAATAATAAAAAACTTCCCAATAAATAAAAGTTTAGGATCATACGGCTTCACTGGTGAATTCTATCAAACATTTAAATAAGAATTAATACCAATCCTTCTCAAATTCTTCCCAAAAAATAGAAGAAGAGGGAACTCTTCTGACCTCGTTTTACTGGGCCAGCAGTACTCTGACACCAAAACCAGGCAAGGACACCACAAGAACAGAAAATTACAAGCCAATATCCCTAATGAACATAGATGGAATAATCCTCAACGATATTAGCAAACTGAGTTCACCAGCACACTAAAAGTATCATTCACTGGAATCAAGTAGGATTTATTCCAGGAATGCAAGAATGGTTTAATATCTACAAATCATATGATCATCTCAATAGATATAGAATAAGCATTTGACAAAATTCAACATCCATTTATGATAACAACTCTCAACAAAGCAAGTATAGAGGAAACATACCTTAACATAAGAAAGGCCATATATGACAAGCCCACAACTAACCTCATACTCAACAGTGAAAGCTAAAACATTTTCCTCTAAGATAAGGAACATAACAAGAATGCTCGCTCTTGCCACTTTCATTCAACAAAATATTGGAAGTCCTAGCCAGGGCAATTAGGCAAGAAAAAGAAATAAAAGGCATCCAAATTAGAAAGGAAGAAGTAAAACTGTCACTATATGCAGATAACATATTATATATAGAAAACCTTAAAGACTTTATCGGAAAACTGTTTTAACTAATAAACAAATTCTGTAAAGCTGCAGGATACAAAATCAATACATAAATATCTGTTGCAGTTCTATACACTAATAATGAACTCAGAAATGAATAATGAACTCAGAAATAATGAAATCAGAAGAGAAATTAAGGAAAACAATACCATTTACAATTAAATAAAAAAGAATAAAATACCTAGGAATAAATTTAACCAAGAAGTTGAAAGACCTGTATATTGAAAACTACAAGAAATTAATGAGAGAAATGGAAGAAGATACAAATAAATAGAAAGATAGTCTGTGCTCATGGACTGTAAGAATCAATATTGTTAAAATGTAAATACTACCCAAAGTAATCTACAGATTCAAAGCAATCCCTATTAAAATTCCAATGATATTTTTCACAAATATAGACCAAATAGTCCAAATATATGCATGGAACCATAAAAGACCCCAAATAGCCAAAGAAATCTTGAGAAAAAAGAACAAAGCTGGAGGAATCATGCTCCCTGATTTCAAACTATATTACAAAGATATAGTAATTTAAAAAGTATGATATTGGAAAAAAAATAAGCACATAGATCACTGCAACAGAGCCCAGAAATAAACCCATACTTATATGGTCAACTAATTTATGACAAAGGAGCCAAGAATATAAAACAGGGAAAGGACATGCTCCTCAATAAATGGTGTTGGGACAACTGAACAACCACATACAAAAGAATGAAACTGGACCACTGTCTTACACCATCCACAAAAATTAACTCAAAATCCATTAAAGATTTTAATGTAAGACCTGAAACCATAATACTCCTAGAAAAAAACTGAGGCAGTAAACTACTTAATATAGGTCTTAGCAATGCCTTTTTAAATCTGACACAAAAGCAAAAGCAACAAAGGCAAAAATAAACAAATAGGGTTACACCAAACTAAAATGCTTCTGTAGAGCAAAGGAGCATCAACCGAATGAAACGGCAACCTACTTAATGGAAGAAAATATTTGAAAACCATATACTGAACAAGGGGCTAATGTCCAAAATATGTAAAGAACTCATACAGCTCAACAGCAAAAATCAAACAATTCAATTAAAAAATGGGCAGAAGATCTGAATAGACATTTTTCTAAAGAACATACAGATGGCCAATAGGTACATGAAAAGGTGCTTTATATCATTAATCAGGGAAACACAAATCAAAACCACAATGAGATTTGCCTCACACCTGTTAGGCTACTATCAAAAAGACTAGAAATAACAAGCATTGGCAAGGATGTGGAAGAAAAGGGAAACCTCATACACTGTTAGTAGGAATGTAAATTGGTGCAGCCACTATGGAAAACAGTATGGAGGTTCCTCAAAAAAATTAAAAATATGACTAACATATGATCCAGCAATTCCACTTGTGGGAATTTATCAAAAAATAATATAAAATAAATAATAAATAAAAAACAGACAAACAAAAAACAAAAACGAAAAATCAGAAAGAAAAGAAAACAGTAATTTGAAGAGTTATATACATTCCTATGTTCATTGCAGCATTATTTACAATAACCAAGATATGGAAAGAACCTCAGTGTCGATCAGTGGATGAATGGATAAAGAAACATATAGATGATATAGATGTAGACATAGGTATAGATATAGATATAGATATATAGATATAGATATAAATATAGATATATAGATATAGACAGATGTATACATACACAATAGGATATTACTTGGCCATGAGAAAAGAAAATCTTGCCATTTGCAACAACATGGATGGACCTTGAAGGCATTCTGCTAAGTAAGTTAGAGGAAAAAAAAAGAGCTCATGGATACAGAGAACAGATTGATGTTGCCAGAGGCAGGGAGTGAGGGGGATGGAAGAAATGGGTGAATTATTATTATTATTATTGGTTTAAACATTGAATTTTAAAAATTCAGAACAAGGCTCATTCCATCAGAAACTGCTGAATTGTTAGAATTGTCCTTTATGTTGTGCCAAAATATGACTTTTCTGATACTTACACCTGTTCAACCTACTCCAACACAGAACAAATATTATTTTTCCTCTTCCATATGATAATTCTTAAAACTTTGAAGCAAAATAGAATTGTTATTCATCTCCTCATCCACTCCTCATTACATATAACCCATGGTCTCTACAGTAGCTACCTGCCTGCAGATATTGTCTACTTTGTCCAAGTTTTTAACAAATACTAGGCCCAGGAAATATGGGTCACATACATGTTTTGAAAAGTTGTGTGTTCAGTAAGAATATTACCTATGGTGATATAGATATTATGCTTCCATTAATTCAGGCCAAGACTAAATTAGTATTATTAGTAATCATAATGAAACGTTGCTGTATATTAAACATTCCACTAAAACATGCTTTTTATTTCAGTGCTAGATTTATCCTTTATCACCTTTATATTTTATCTCAATGATTTTGATCTAGCACTTGCATGTCTTGATATTATACTAATCATGACTCCATATCTATTGCAGTATGACAGAAAACAGAAGTCCCATGTTATTCACCATATGACTCTGACTGAGTCATTTGATTTCTCTGAAACTCAGTTCTGCTCACTGTAAAAAGAAGTGGGGGGAGGGGAGGAGTTTGGGAGCTAGTAACAAGTCTCCTTTAAAGAGCTGTGAGAATCAAATGTGACAAGTTAGGTGAAAGTATTCTATAAAATGGGACACATTATACAAATGTCAGTCAATATCATGGTAAGATTGGCTTTTCTTCTTGATGTTGTCAACTGCAGAAGTGATAAGAATGCTCTGTATGTCTTTATCCAGATCACTGATTCAAATGTTAAGCAGACTAAGACTAACATATTAATCAGCATGCTTTCGGTCTGTTTTCGGCCTGTTGTGAATCTAAAGATATTGTGACCCAACATGTATACCCTTAGTTTACTTTAGCCTCAAAGATCTCATGAGCTCAGCTGTGTGTCCACACAATATGGTGTACTAGTTACTATCAACAGCTTTGAGTCAGGCAAATCTGGCTTCAGTTCCAGCTCAGTCACTTACTAGTAAATTACTTGCCCTCACTAGTCCTCTGCCTTATCTATAATAAGGGAGATAAACAAAGTACCTACCTACTAGGACCATTGTAGGAGGGAATGCAATGGGACAAATAGGGACTGGCATATAGTAAGTGTTTAACAAGTGGTTGTTATTTTTATGATATTCTTGTGAAAATTAAATTTTCCTAGTCAGTCCTCTAATCGTTCAAAGTAGGTTTATTTTATGATAAAAGCAAGAAAATAAATTAAGCTAGCATAACATGGGATTCCTTATAAACCTATGTTCACTTCTAGTAAGCACCACATCCTTTTGTTAATACTCACAAACTATTAGCTTAAAAATCCTTTCTTGACTTTTTCTGGGGTCATCTCTGAAAATAGCTGACCTGTTTATGGATTGTGGAATCTGTCTTTTTTTATTTGAAAAATGGATTGACATTTCCCTTATGCATTCATCTTTTTGGTCTCTGCAATATCTCAGTAATTGCTAAGATTAATCCTGAGTTCATAGTCACTCATTCAAAAAGAATATTGTGAACATCTACTATTTGCACAGCACACCAGTTTTCTCAATCGCCTGGTATAAGTTGCACCCAGTGCTGGCAACTTTTAATTCATTTAAAGTGACCAGGCTTTGTCTTACTGTTCATTTATTTACATAGAGTTGCATTGTTTGTGAATGTGGACAAATCATTTAACAGAGTCACCATTTCCTCCTCAGTAAAGTAGGATAATAATGCCTACTGTGACTAATACACAGGGTGAGGTGAAAAATACAATGAAACAGGTAAAAAAAAAAAAAAGTGTTCCAACAAACAAAGAATCATCTAAAATAATTCAAGATAGTATTTGGTTTTATCCTTCCTGCAGACCACTTTCCTTGCTGCAGAATTTGAAAGCAAAGTCTAAATTTAAAAAGTTTTGTTATCTGTTATCATTACACTATCTGCCCCAAGCGTGGTGATCACTTCCTTGTTATTCTAGTTTCAAACACAGATGAAAAGGTCCTTTTGTGGTCTTTAATATATTCCACAAGCTCAAACTTCACTATTTATTTGTTATTTATACCTCTAAGGTAGTCTGTGTTGAGCTACAATCAGATTCAGTAAAACCAGAAAAACATGAAGAGACCAAAAATAAAAAGGAAGAGATGGATGGGTAAGAAAACCTCAGCTAAGTATCATCTGTGCAATGGAACGTATACTTAGCTTTACGTTTTGGAAACAGACCTAAAAACAACTGGACTGGAGTGTAGTTAAGAGGAATTGCATTGCATTCTCTGGTTAATCACAGGAAGTATAACAAGAAACGCACTTCTCTGTTTCTCTAAACTGTAAGAGAGATCACAGAATTTTGCATGAAGAACACAAAAGAATCTAATGGAAAGAGTCTTCAACAGCAATTTTACAAAGAAGGGAATATACAGTCTTTAACAAAAGATGAAGGACTGGTGTCACATTGTCATTCTGTCAGGGTACTTCTAGAAAAGGGAAGGTAACACTGTATATGTTTTTTATAACCTGGCTTGATACAAGGCTGAAATTTTTTAAATCAAGAGTAATGAATTATGATTGACCCCATTGTTATCTCCCTTATGTGTGTCTCAGCCAGACCTTGACAAGTGGCTAGGCTGCTGATACATAGAGGCTGAGGCTAGACTAGAAACTGAGAATATAGTTTTTCTGCCTTATTGATGGAATGGAGCGCTCCCTGCTTTAGATAACTCAGACTCTGAGTTTATTGCCATGAACAGACAGTGGCTACAGATCAAGCTTGCCCTGATGAGTGCCAAAAAGAAGGGTTGTAGATAAACGGTTCTAAAACCAAAGTTATCCCTTTTGGTAGGCATCGCCTATTGCTCACATGATTTATAGTTAATCATCCTGTACAGTTAGTCAACAGTTCAGCAAATATGAATTTTATAGCTAGATGCTATTAGATAATACATCCGGAAATTATGTTCCTCAAAGACATGAGTTTCATGGGTGCTTACTGATTTTTTTTTTTTTTTTAATCCAAGCAAAAATGATTGTCGTTATGATTAGTGTCGAGATCTTTAGGGCTTTGATCTCCCAGAGCCAGTGCTCTCGGAAGACTCAAATTACTTCCTAAAGGGGATATTGTTGGGGACCTTGACTTAGAGCCCTTTTTTGTATTAACAGTAAGAAAGCTTAGAAACACACTCGGTGGCCAACCTGGTGAGGGGAAAAGACCTCAGAGAACACAAGGAGTCTAACTTGCTCCTGGTCTTAATTATTTTTCTGAGTCTCCTTTTCCTGTTGTCCTACTTTTCTCACCACTTATTTTTCACTCTATTTTGTGTGGTATTAATAGGTAATCCACCTTAAATCCTTTCTGGAACAAGGCAGAGTGGAAGTAAACAAATAAAAATGAACTGGTCTCTTGAATAGAGTTATTTAGCATTGTCCATCTGAATACTGAAAAAAAACACACAACTATTTTGTTTTGGCATGGTAGCTGCTGAGGTTTTCTTTCAAATAGAAATTGCTTAACAGGCTCAGGGGCTTCTCGTTGCTCCTGTAAGCACATGATATTAGGACTATGAATCTAGAAAAAGGAAAATGCCCATCTTGCCCTCTGCTATGGCAGAAAAGTGGGCAACCCAGGGCTGTTACAGCTGCAACAGATAATTAGATATTGACCAGAAGGGGACTGCCAACAACACCTCTTCAGTATCTCTTAGGAAAAAAAGAAACCTCAAGAATTAGCATTTGAAGAGTGCGCTGCAATTTGCAAAGTTTACGGCATAAGACATTGTACTTAACCCTCACAACAGCACTGTTAATTTGGTTATGACACTTCTTTTTCAGTTGAGGAACTTAGATTTCAAGAAAACAAGTGAACAGAAGAACCAGGATTTAAGCCTAGGAGATGAGACCACATCATATGCTCCTTATTTCTCTGTGCTATCCTTCTTTTCATCGTATTTCTCATCATTTGATCCACATATTATATAGTCTGGAAGGCTGCTATGTGATAGCTCATAGTAACAGCCTTTAGTGTTAGACCTGAGGTTAAATGTCAGATATTTCATTTTCTAAAGAAGAACTTTAGGTCACCGCATTAGGTTCCTAAAGCTGTTGTAATAAATGACCACAAACTGGGTGGCTTAAAACAACAGAATTCATTCTGTCACAGTCTGGAGGCCAGAAGCCAAAAGCAAGTGTCTACAGGGCCACAATTCCTCCAAAGGCTCTAGAAAGAATCCCTTCTTTGCCTCTTCACTTCAGGTTTGCAGTGGCTCCAGTCATTCCTTGACTGGGGGCCACGTCACTCCCATTTCTGTTTCTGTGCCCACATTGCCTCCTCCTCTGCTCTTTGTGTCATCTCCTTTGTGTGTCTGTCTTATAAGGATGACTGTGATGCATGTAGGACCCATTTAGGATAAACTCCTCCTCTCAGGATCCTTAACTTCATCTCATCTTTCACCATATAAGGTAATAGTCACAGGTTAGGGGATTAGGATGTGGACATATCTTTCTGGGCTCCACCATGCTACCCACTAACGTCACTGAGCCTCACACCCTGTCCCATAACAATTAGAATAATATCATTCATCTGAAGGGTGAAGAATAAATAGGATAATCTACATAAAAGTGACCTATATGTAACAGATGCTCAATAGAAGGTTTTCACCCGTTTTTCTTATCAAGAGAGCTGCTAATATAATCACACTGTTTTTCAGATAACTTCCCCCATTTGTCCCATTGGAATAGTTTACAAATATATGTTCAAATTTCCTCACTCTCTCATTTTCTCTTCAGATTTCTTTTCTTAATAATCCGTATGCCTTTTCAAGACAAAGAGCAGAACATTTTTTTAATATAATTTTATCCTGAATTAGGACAGTGCTTCTCAAAGCATCTGTGGTAAGGGATCAGTTTAATTTTGAAAATAAAATAAAAATGGTGTGGTGATGAAACTTGCTATAAAAGTTTCCAAATGCTTACTTCATCTTGTTGCAGACCAATAACACTTTGTGGAACTGTCCCTGTCCAAGAACCTCATTTTGAGGAACACCAGGCAAGGGGGTACATGTGACCTCAACAATAGTCTGAACTCCAAGATTCTGATTACTGCCTTATTATTAGTAGTATCCCTTAGAATTTCCATATTGACATTTACCTCTCTCATATTCTCTCTCTTTTTTAGAGATTAAAAATGTCAAGGTTAAAAATTAAGTGCTGATCAAATGCTTTACTTTCGTCAAAATTAATTTTCCAAAAGATACTCAAATTTTCCTTTACTACCAAGGGCTACTGCATACCAGGATTTAACACCAAAAACAAAATATCTATAGTTGTCCTCCTTCTAAGTGGCCTGAACTATATTCTCCTGGCAGTATAGGTGGTTTATTTCTCATGGGCTTTTTTGCTTTATTTTTGTTTCCATCTAGATGTATACCTTAGTCATAGGTAAAGCTATTCTATTTTCCTTCTACCAGATAAGTTTTTGAATAAAGTACTTCTTTCTCTTGATGTTTTAGGTAGAGTGTTATCCCATCAAATCTCAGTGTTCTCAATAATATTATGTTTACTTTTGTGCTTTAAAACTTTGAGTTATTTTATCAATCCATACTCTGTGTTTACATACATAGTTTCCTAAGGCCATAAATAGTATTCTTTGAACTTTTCTGTTATTTGTTGAATGAATGAAAGAATGATAATTACTAGGCACCACCTCCACTATACAAATTCTTTCTCTGTCACACCCACTATTTTTATTACCTATTTGGTAGTTGGTCTTAATTTTTCTCCCTCCCCTTCATCCATTTATCCTTGTTAAATATCTTCTCCACTTTGATCCAGTGCCCTTTTCCATTTTCGCTAGTATATCTTCCTGACATTCCTGTCATGATCCAAAAGACAAATTCTTTCCTTTGGATGCCTTCTATGTAACTAGCTATTACCCTCCTTTCTCCTCTACAACCACGACCACAAACAGGAAAAAGAAAACAAAATTCCACTCAACCCTTAAATGTTTTCACTTTCCTACCTAGTCCTAGAGATGCATTGAAGAAGCCTTACAACTGCAGCCTTTGTTCCTACATGGACCATCAAAGTATCGGGGATCAGTGAGTTTTGGTGATCTTGGCTGGCTCTCTATCATATCTAAAGTCCTGCTCCAAAAAGATAAAGCAGATGGACCCATGACTATGCCAGGTTTATACATGGCCACGTCCTCCCAGACAGCAGAGAGTTCATTGTCAAATTGTATGACATGCATGTTTTTATTTGATTGAGATAATAGTTTCATCATTTTTCAAATGCTTGGGAATCTCTTGGAGGCCAGGATAATGCCTCTTCTTGAGCATATCTGAAATTACCCTTAAGAAGAAGAAACTCATAAAGCACCCATGTAGCTTAATCTCCTCTTATCCTCAGCTGTATCATGGTTCTCCAAGCTACTCCCAGTGACAACCTGGAGTTACATTACAGTCCCAAACATCTTCCTCGTACAGACCCCAGGTACTTAACCTTCCTTAAAAACAAAAACCACAAATTGTCCTCTCCTGCTCTACAAGTATGTCCTGTGATTTGTTTCTCTCCAAGGCAGGCTCTCCCTACGATAGACAACAGAGTACAATATGATTCTCCCACTTCCTCCCTTTCTTCTTATACCCCAGAATAAGTACACAGGCATTTCCATTTTAAGATGATATTATTAATCAATATGGAGAATTAGATGGAGATAATGATGACAAATGTGAAAAAATTACCCCCTAAAAATCAAGGAATCTAAGACGTTCCCTAGTTGTTACTTACTATTTATAATTACTGACTTTTTCTTTATCACGTATACTCAGAAACTAGGGTGAAGGTTTGTGGATTTTCAGTGTCTTCTACAACTTACATTCTAACATCTGTCTGTAGTATGGAGCTCCCCACCAGGTTGAACTATCTGGCATTCCTAAGGGGACCTTATTTTGGGTTAAAGATGAGGAATACCTAAAGATTTCTTCTCTGCTCTTCAAGCTATTTCACTCTGAATTTGCCGGTATGTCCTCACTTTTCCTGAGATTACCCCAGTCTTCCAACCCTATAAGTCCCTCTTTTTGTCTCTCCTATCACCCCAGATGGAAAGGGACCTTCCTTAATTGCTCCCTGAAGACTCTTCCGCATGAGAATGCCTGTCTTTTCCTGACCAACAGTCCTATAATTCACCATTCTGGGAAAAAGGCCATATACAGTGCTTGCGGCATACTCAGCAACCAGGTAAGATGAGTTCTACTTATATCCAACGCTTGCTTTTTCACCTGCTGTTCTCAGATACTATCTGAGTACAGCTTCTGTGATCTTGGCCCTCGTAGCTCCCATCATTTTACAAGGAGCTAGGATCAGCTACCTAATTTGCAGGGCCCAAAATGAAATTGCGGGGCACCTGGTTCAAACAATAATAAGAATTTCAAGACTCCAACAGGAGAGCATTAAACCAAATATAGGGCCTTCTGAAACAGAAGTCTATGTAAATACACAAGTTGCACTCCCATGAAGCTGGCCAGGCTGAAACATGTCTTTCTGGATTCTTGTATCTTGTGTGATCTTCCTTGCTTCAAGGTATCCTCTTTGGCTAACTTCACCACATTCATGTTTCAGATTCAGTCAGTTTACACAAGAAAGATTGACATCTCTTTACTAGTCAATAATCTAGTCCTACTCAGGTCAGACTGTCGGTTCCACTCACCCCCTAAATTCTCTGAGATGACGCACAGGAGTGTCCCATTCCCAGGGAAATGATTGTTTTAGAGTAAAAATGCTATAACGTAAAAATAAGTTCAGTCACTTAATAATAAATTGTTGAGAACCTGTTCTGTACCCAGCAGCCTGTTTAATGCTAGTGATACAAAAATAAAGAAGACGCCTGCTTTTGCGTATTCATAACCTAGTGAGGGCAGGCAGTCTTAGAGAAATAATTGTAGAACGATTACAGCAAAGCTTTAATAGAAGGATGCAACTTAAAAAACAGAAAGGATTATGAATATGCCTAATTTCTATCAATGGAAAAAGATATTTAGTTCATCATACCTACTTGTTGACATAGATTTCCCTTCTACTTCTTTTTATGTGGCTTATTTTCTGTGTTCTTCAATGCATCTTTCTCACAATGTGGAAGGAATATACAGAGGTGTTCCTCAAGCACTTTCACCTTCTCCTTTAGGAAAGAAACAGGTTATAATTACTGCAAACATCATTGGCCAATTCCTTGAGAACAAAATAAATACATCATCTACCCAACCTGTCACAGATTGCAACAGTACCTTTGCTTTCAATATATCTTGACTCACTAGATAAAATAGTAGTGCTTCTGAATTGGCTGTGGAAGAAACTTTTCTATAATGGAAAATGTTTCTTTGCACCATGGATCATGTTACCAACTGGCATTGTGCTCCTGCCCTAGGTGAGTATCTATAAGGGAATAGGTAAATTACTGACACTGCAGGTAATTTCCTCAACTCCTAAATCAATTGTGCAAGTTTTAGTCTTCAAACAGGTTCCCCATAAACCAAACCCTAGACATGGAAGCAGCTTTAGGAAAACTTCATGAGGTTCTCTTGGCACTACAGCCAATCAACGGACTACTTTTTAGAAAGGTGCTGCATTTTCAAGCTGCATTGCTTAGGCTGTTGATCTTCATAATAACTCTTTCTTCTCTAGGAAATATCTCTGACCAATTTGCAATGGTCAGAGCACCTATTCTGTACCTAGCAGCATTCTTAATGCTTCTTTTAGAACCATCTTGGCGTTTCTCTAAAGGTTGAGAATCCAGCTGTGGGAAAGAAAATGCTTCCCACCCCACTTCCACCAGCCTCAATATAAATGCCAGAGTTTATAATAGAGTAACTTGGAAGATGACAGAGAGACAACATGCCAGCAAGAGAACTCTTGGTTTTTTCCAGAGGCACTCTCTGGTCAAACACCCTTCAGCCGTCTATATTAGTCTTCTTCCATCTCTCTCTAGGATCAGCCTTACCCGTGAATGGATGGTCACCTCTGTCCTATGCATTGAAGGGTGTTAGAAACCTCTGTTGCCCTGAAATTGCATCTTCACTTGTCTGTCTTGATTTTTGAAATTCCACCCACTACAGTCATTCCTGCAAGTGATGGTGTAATTGATTAAATTCTTTCCAAGCGATAGCTCATCAGAGTAGATTGTGTTCAGGTGAAAGTGGAAAGAGTATGAAGGTCCAGCATGCCTGATGGAAGAGGAATTTCCATAATAGAGACAAAAGTTATGAAGGGGAAGAAGATACCTTAGAAAATAAGCCTGCCTATTTTACATTTGCTCTTGGGGCCAGAACCACTGCCATCCCACTGAGAACTTGTTCTGATCTTGTCAATTGAAATCGTCATGCTCAATGCCCTATAAAAGGACCACAAACTGAAGATCATAAGAAAACCCAGGCTGCTGCAGGCTTATTTTACTACATGTGATACAGTACCTCTTGTATTACTTGATCTTCTCCTCACCATGAGCACGTTGACTTTAGCTGACATTCTGGAGTAGCCTCTCTGAGCTGCCCATTTCCTGGGACCACACAGTGAGGAGGAGAAGACACTCTGCTCACCTTCAAGACTCCCGAAGAGACAGGTTAGCCAAAGGCAATGGTCTCCCACCTCTGCTTAGCAGACCATCGGAAGAGTTAGTATTCTCTATGAAATGTACTTTCTAAGTAGGCAGTAATGGGAGATATCAAATTAGCCTTTTCACATGTTGGAAACAATAGATTACAATGGAAAAGAGCATGGATTTGGAGTCACAGAAACCTTCAGAGCACTGCTACTATTATGTCTTGACATTAGTTAGGTCTCCTAACCCCTCTGAGCCTCTGTTTGTTCATCTTTGAAATGGGATAATGACACCCACCCAGCAGGGCTGTGGGGAGAATATATGTGGAGCCTCGCATACCATAGGCTTTCAACAAATGCGGTTGTCCAGCTCCATTAGTTCTCTATTTGAAAGGAACATATAAAATTACAATGCTCTGCACTATTAAAGTTGTTAATCCCAACCCAGAGAAGAATCTTTTTTTTTTTTGCATCCTAAATGTTCTAGTTAAACTGTAGTCCAGCTATTTCAAGAAGTTATGTCTCCCAAGACCAGAGAACAGATTTGAAGCCCCAATTACTCAACACAAGCTTTTGATCTGATCTCTATGAATGAATGAAAATGCAACTCAGTTCTATATGAAATTAAAAACGTGGGTTTCTTATGATAAATATTTACTTACGTTCCCCAAATCAATTATTCTATTCTGTTCCAAGAATTAACAACAAATGAATTTATAACATTCTTTTGACCACTTATTTATTGCTCTAGAAACATCAGGGGAAAAAAAAAGAAGAAAGAAAGAAAGCATCCCATCAACTTATTGTGTAAACATCCAAATAATACTTAATGTTTTAGAGACACACTAGAAACTTAATGTTTTAGGGACACACTAGAAAAGTGTTCCTGACAGTATATCTGCAAACATCCCTCGCCCAAAATGCTCCAACTTATCTATGCAGCTCAAAGAATAAAAATTGGTGGCTATAAAGGAGCTTTTAAATCTTTCCCAAAACAAAAATCTGTAGCCTGGACTCAACAAAATAAAAAGTCTTAACACAAGGTTTCAAATTCCTGAAGTGGGAGTTTTCCATAGATCACAGCAAACTGATCATGCATAGAAGGGCTGACACAGCAAAAGAGTTGCTAAGGAAAGGAAGCAGAACATGAGGGAGGAATGAAAAGGAAAAGAAGGGAAGAAAAAGTGTTATTTTCTCCTTTTTGGCATATATAATTTCTATAAAAGACTCCAAAATGCTCAACCCTAGGTGAATATTCAGTCAGATAATTACCTTTGAAAAGCTTTTCAAATCCCAGATAGCAAAGGAGTTGGGTAAAATGGTGTTTGTTTGGGGCCCCCAATGAGAAATAATAAATTCTTGGTGATTAATGGCACTTACGTGCTCTGGGCCATTAAAAACATTTTCTGCTCTTGAGTCACAACGGAAGCTACAGCTTGAATTTTATTGTTCAATTTGCTTTTTTCTTTCCTGGGTGAGCCAGCACTGGATTTAGGAGTTGAAAGTTTAGAGAGTCAGCAGGACCCCAAGGGACTAAAAGCTAAGCTGAGCCAATGAGGATAATGCCAAAGATTATCTACCCTCGGTGAAAATGCGGGATTCAGAAAAGAAAAAGAACAAAGAGTGATTATAAAGACTGACAGTCTGTAACTTAGACAAAATTTCTTGGCTAGGTTGGCAAATTTTCTTTTTTTAAAACAAACAAACAAAAAATTTCCTGGTTGACAGTTGCTTAAACTCTTCCTTTTTCCATTTTTGGCACACTGTCAAAAGGACGAACTGGTGTCCTCCCAGAGGACTGCAGAGTGAGTGAGTCTGCAGAGAGGATGCAGCAATGCTAGCTGTGAAAAGCAAAGGGTTGGGAGCTAAGGAGCTTCAGGGGGTAGAAAAGAGACCATTTTGCTCAGTAAATGACTGGTTTTGTTGGTGTTCATGTTTTTTTTTCCCTGTGTCCTTTAAAGAAGTCCTCTAACTTGGGCCTTGAGCCTTACCTAAACAGGACAATATTTTTGTGATCTTTTTCAAGCATATTTTAGTTACACTTAAAAAAAAAAAAAATAATACTTGTCATTTTTCCCAGTCTTGGCAGTGACTGAAAATAGAGCAAAATGTAAGACTTTCAGAAGAACAGTTGACCACACTGAAATCTAATATGTTTTTTGTCAATCCTATGCATGGTTTTCTTTAACCTTAGGTTTCCCATCTGCAAAATGGAAAGGACTTCAGGTTCATAAAGATAACAGTTACAAGGTATCAGATTTACACAGACTAGTAGCTAAGATTTTTCAGGAATCTGAAAGAAACAAAAACAAAAAACAAACAAACAAAAAAAATCCCGAGGGAATATTGGATTATAGTCCCACCTCTCCAACTTCCTAGGACTGCCACTATCCACGAGTTTCTTCTAGGTCTACAAGTGAAGGTATATGTTCTCCCATTGAGTGGTTCTACTGAAAACCGGTAAACTCCACTCTATTTTTCTCTATCTCCCTATTTCCTGTAAACGATAAAACTGTAAAACAAAAAGTAATAAGATCCGAATCTCCCTGCTGGGGACTTGATGAAGATGAATTAGATAGACACTGACAGTCAGGAAAAGATGGAAGGCTCTTCATGACAGAGGCCAAACTAATTCAAAATGAAAATCATCAATTTGAGTGTGCTCACATGTTACTTAAAAATCAATGAAGAAACAAAGTGAGGGAACCCTTAAGCCATTTTAGCACCCCTACTTTTGCACTTGACTTTAACTCAGCAGCCTTGAAATATCTTGGCTCTGAAAACCCAGTCAATCATCATTAATAACGATATTTTTACAGCACTTTTTAAAAATTGGAATTTCCAGAGCCACTTTGATAGATGCCCTGTCACTACCTTGCCATTTGCGTAATCTTTTTCTGGGCTTGTTCCCCCCCCCCCCGCCCCCCATTTAAAGAATTTTTTAACAGAAAGAGAGAGAGAGGGACAGAGAGAGAGAGAGAGACAGAGAGAGGGAATTTCTTTTGATAGAAAAATTCATAAGAGATGGCACAGCTTGCCCTTGCTATGAGTCCCTTGCTAATGAGGAGGGTAATATAGTGAATTGCACAAGGACTTTCAACTCTAATAATTCTAGAACTCAAGTTTACTTAAGGAGTTGAAAACAAACGCCTGCCTGTTGCCTTCAGATCTGGAAAAAGAGTTCAATGAGATTGCACAAAGATGAAAAAAGATTAGAAGCAAAAGCTGGGTTGCTGTTTTCTCTGATATGAAAACATCTCCTCTTGAGCAATTTACCTGTTTATCTCACTACAAACCATAGAAATTACTTAGTACATGTAGTGTGACTTTCCCAGAAAATTCAGAAATATTCCTTCAAAAATCTTTCAGTTCATAAAGTTATAAATTACTTGATTTTTTATCTTCTTTTCTAGCTCTATTTGTCTCTCTTACACACACACACACACACACACACACACACACACACACACACACACACACACACCACTGAGTATTCCTTGCCTTTGAAAATGCAGATGAAATTCCTTATTTCTGTTGTAACTTCCACAATGCTCTCCAAGCCTATGAGAGACCTTGGCAGACTCCAACTTTGAAAGGGAACTCTAACAATTCATGTTTAACCTCGGAGCCAAAAAAAAGCCTGAATTTTTCAGAAGTTTGTATGCGGTGTTTTTTTGTTGTTGTTGTTTTTTCTTGTAGCCTCTTTTCTTCTTCTCCAAAAGACGAAGGCACAAGAATTTTTATCACCATTGGGGGCCTAATACTGGTGGAGAAAAAGCGAGTTCCTGTCCTGGTGCTGAACTAAAAGGGGAAAAATGTCTTGGATGTATCAGATTTCTTTGTCCAGCAAACACAAATAAAGGGATCTAGTTTACTGGAATGGCTGCCATGCTCATTAAAATTGATGATTTCGAAGATTCTATGCCTCTTCCTTTAACCAGGGCCATCGGCCAAGAACCTGCTGTGCTGTTAAAAACATCATGTTACTGGGCTGTTGTAAAACAGACCACTGCTGCTGCCTTTGCTCACCCTTCAGGGTTCCGTGTGACAGCAGGAGCGGCTTGGGTTGACGAGAGGAGGATGGACGCAGCCATTTGGCCAGGGGACACCCATGGTACGGGACCTACCAGGCAACCTGGTGTTTTTCATCCATAGACCTCAAGTTCCACAAAGAAAGAAAAGGAGCTGGAATAGCATGAGGAGGAATTTAGTTTTTCTTAGAAATGTAAGACTCTGCAAAAGTGTGCCTTTATTTTTGGCACAAATTGCTATAGCAAATTACATAGCTTATCAGATGTGGGTTTTTGGGCTCAGTGGCTTTGCCACTGCAGGGACTCATTTGCTTTGTTGTTTGTTCTCAGTGGGGACTGGGGATGTATCAGGGTCCTCTTATCAGGAATAGGCTTGCATAATAAGTGCTAACAGTATTTGTGATCCAATTAAACTCACATTACTCCATCTTAACAAAGTAGGCCTTGGTTCTAAAAAAGATTTCCACTCTGCCCTAAGATTTCCACTCTGCCCTAAGATTTCCACTCTGCTGTTGGGGGAAGACGTCAGGGCAAAGCAGGAGGTCGTCCCGGAGGGATTTCTGAGAGAACATTCTAAACACTTGCCACCAATCGCCTTTCCTACTTTTTAACCATCTATGTGGACTCACCCTTATATGGCAGGAACACCCAACTGAATGTCACTTTTGATATACTGATTATTTCCATTGATTTTGTTGCTGAAAATGGAGAATAGATTAAAAACATAATTTTATAAACAGACATTTTCCACTAACTAAAAGAACTATAGAGTTTTCATAGAGTGTCCATTGATTTATTCATTCATTTATACCAAGGTAAAGTACTTTAGGGAAAGCTAAAGAAGTTTTAAAAAATAGGACTCAAGGAGTTTATTGAGTATAATACAGAAATAGTGAAGTAAGCACATCATACCTGGGAGGTCGGTGTTGAAGGCAGAGGGAAAAGTCAGTGTGGGCTTAGTAAGGAACAGCTTCTGAGGGAAGATGAATCTTGATTGAAAACTTCAATGATACATAGGTTTTCAAGTGTTTTTTCACCTTGGGCCCCTTTTTCCAAATGAAATCTTACATGGAGATCCAATGAAGAAAGCAATAAAAACAGAGCCCACCTCTCACCTCTCTCCACTTTTCATATTTCTCCCCTGTTCTTTCCCTCTCTTTATGGGTTCACAGCTTGAAAATCACCAAAATCTAGAAAGTGCGAGGGACAGAAGAGAAGGAAAGCTGCACTCTGCATGTGGAGAACAGTGTGAGTAAAGCGGAAGAAGGAGGTGGTCTTAGAAATGCACAATGAAAGCATTTAGGCAAAGTGATCTGCCTGAATTTGATTCGATAGACTCTATGTGGCCCCTGAAGATTCTTAAGCTGGGGAGTGAGTAAGAAAAATGGACTTTTAAGAATATTAACATGGTAGCCATGTGCTTATCGTCTGGAATAGAGAGAGTCTACCGAGGATCCAATTGGACTAATCCAAACATCAGAAGGAGAGGGTCACCAATATGGTTGCAACTGTAAAAATGGGGGTGCAGCCAATAGGTCTTAGTGATTGGATATGGAAGCTAAAGAATGTGCTGCCTAGAAAGGCATTTTTCATGATTTGGACTAACAGGTTGTGAGATTATACACTTGCAAGAATCTAGTTCCTCCATGGCCATTATCTCTATTATTCATTACATATTTCTGTGACTATTTTAGTAACACATTCTACCCCTGGACTATAAAACTTCATGCGATCAGAGACTATGCCTGTTTGGTCACTAGATCTTCACATAACAGGTATGCATTTGGCACTCAAATATTTGTGAAATTAAGAAACTCAATAAATGATGGTACCATTGATTTTATTAAGGGAGCTAAGAGAGAAGTAATTAAGTTTGATTTTTACCATATTTTTCTTAAATGAGAAGAAGAAATGCAAATTTCTTAACCCTGCTTCAGACATGGGGCATAAGAATAGTTGAAATATCAGTGATGGGTGTAAAAACTAGGCATCAACAGGAGTCGAAGACATGAGAATGAATTACTTCATCCAGAGAGTTTCAAGACAGAAAAGCAGAGTAAGCTGGGGATTACCATACAAAAAACAAATGGAGAACCAAAATAGTCAAAATTAAAGAATATTTCTCTGAGGGTAAATTTGGAATGGTTTGCCATACACCCACACTTTGAGACAATTATAAACCATAACAGGAAGAAATCCTCTTTCAAAAAAGTTTAAAACTTTAGGAATTTTGGAAGTGGGAATAAAATGTACAATTAATCGAGAGGATTCCAATCCATTTTTAATTCCTATCAGAATTCTTCATTGTATGTGTCAAATATGATTGACCACCTTACCTCAAACGTTCCTGCTGGGAAACACTGACTCAGACAAAGAGTTTTGTCTTTCCTTGTTTTTTCTTTCCCTTTTTTTCCTGTCCCCCACTTTCCTTTGGTAGCAACACATAAAGCATTTCTTTCCTAGAATTACATAAGCCACATGAAATTTCCAAATCTCATTTGCTGATCTAATTTTGGTAGCATTCCCCCTAAATCCTCTTGTTTGTTGTTTTTGTTGCTTCTGCTATTGTTGTGAGTTGTTTTGTTTTTATAGTTTTTGTTTTGTTTTCTTTGGTTGGTGGAAAGGAGAGAAAAATGCTTGAATGACACAAACCATGAAGGTGATCAAAGAAGGTGCCTGTATCCCCCACCCATTCTCACTTAGACCAAGAAACAAATAAATCTTTCTTTTTTTTCTTAAAAATAATGATAGCCCCAAGGACATTACTATCACAAAGTTACAATGTGTACTTTTTTTCCTGCATAACACTGTGTTCTATTTCGCCCTGTAAGAAATTGTGTATATTTTATTTAGAAAGCAAATAGGCATGGATTTTTAGCTCGCATGCTAAATGCTATAATTTATATATAAAATTTAAATGTTAAAATTCTACAGGCATTTTAAAATTATATTTAATATTAACAAGAAGGAGTCTGAGAGAAGAAGACACTGGGAATAAAAAGACCCTGCAATCACTAGTACTATTTCTTGAGCAAAAAGCTGTACAGGTACTTTCTCGTCTCAGGCTTCAACTAGTGGTTTTGTTCCAAAGGAAACACCACATTACTGAAACTGGAGATGGGTCCTGGGACATTACAGAGCCACAAGGGTTCTCGGTTAAATCTGGGAGTGAGGCTTCAGAAGTCTGTTGCTCTGCTTGAAGCCACCTCCCATCCACGAAACCTTTTCAGAGTTTGTTCCCTTACATGCATACAAAGCTCTCGGTGAGCATCTCCGATGTGTCTAGCACTGTAGCGGGCCAAAGGAATAAGATACACAGTCCTTACCCCAGGGAGCTCACACTGGGAGTGACTCCCACTCAGGCCGCCCTCGTCATCTTTTCCTGCTCACCTTCCTGAAGACATGGCAGGTATCTGGAAGCAGGTGGCTCTCTTCGGTTCTATCAGTTTTGTTTATGAGCATATGAAAACCTTGTATAGCTGTGACTTAACCTCAAGTTCCAAAAATAACGCCTTTTTTTTTTCTGTATTTACGTTTATATTTGTTTTCATTCTAATTTTAAACTGCAGATACTGCCAACTCACCTGTCAGGGTTTAGTTTGCCCTAACACTTACTTAGCAAGAAACGGGGAGCCTGCAGGGGTCCTCCTCCAGAATATTATGAATGTTCTGAGGAGGAGAAAGAATATTCAGCAACTGAGGAGAGGAATTGTTAAACTTTCACCAAGAGTCAGGCTGAGGAGGAAGAAGTGGAGATGCATGATCCATGAATACAAAAGAAGATGAGCAAGAGGATTTTTTTTTTTTTAAATCATTGAACACATCATCCCTGCTTTGATGGAACAAGATCAAAATAGGATGGGTAACCTGCCAGGCAAACAGGAAATATTGTGGCATGCCTACTGTTCCCCAGGGCTGAGTGGGCCTCTGATGCATCAGACAAAACAGTCAAATCATGATTTCAGGTGTGTCTGCACACACACAAACTTCGCAACAACCACACCTTATTCAACAACAGTGAATGTCACCCAGCTTTCTATTTATATCATGTTATTTCTTTAAAGGCCTTTTTTTCTTAAAACACGCAGCTCACCTATTCTCTTTACATGTCCATTTTGTTCTATAACTAGAATGACCTTCCAGCCAGGTACCTTCCATGGCTTTCTGTTTTCTTCATAACCTTCCTTGATACCTAGCACACCAAAACCACCCAGTAGATGTTGCTGATCAACAGGAAATTCTATACAAGGAGAAAAGGCCAGGCCATACTGTATATCATGTGTTGATAAGGTGCCCCCTGGCATTGCACATTGCAGATGCTCTCTTAAGAGACAGGAATTCGTGAGCAATAACCAGGTAGACTCCGCTGGTTTGGGAGTCAATGGCAGCCTTCGGGAAAAGGCGGCCTGACCCTACCTTGCTGTCCAGCCAGTTCCTACTGGCTGGCCATTCTAGCCAGTCTGGATTTCTTCCTACTTCTTCAGCATGCCTTTGCTCTTGGGGCTTCTACAACTGGAATTTTTCCCCATTTCAGGACATAGTCATTCTCCACGACCCTACCTAGGAAGCACAACCTCTGTGAATTTTTCAGGTCTCAAGGAACTCAAAATCTTCTCAGTATCTGTAGCCAATAACAGTCTGTATTTAGTATCTCTAGGTACTTTCCTTGTTTTCTGTGCCCCCGTCGTCTTCTTCTTTTTCTTTTTTTTTTTTTTTTTTGGTCTAGAGTCTAAGCACCTTTAGTTGATTGCCTCACAGCAGGATACTGTGATTTATAAGTGATCAATAAGTCATCAGTGGAATGTGTGGCTTCTCGGTGAACCAGAAACTGGGTAATAATGAAACACACACATACACACAAACACACACTCACAGCATCATTGTGTGCTAGTTACTTTGTGTGTTATCCCATTTAATACTCACAGCAGCCCTCTGAGGTAGGTACCATTTCCATTTCATTGATGGGAAATACTTAGCTCAGGGAAGTTACATATTTTGCCCAGCTTCATCTAAGTTAGTGATAGGAATAAACAATAGATTTTATTGTTACCTGATTCAGGACAGTGTTTCCTGTGCCACAGATGTAATCATAACAGTGTAATAGCTAGTGCTCTTTAAAAAAAAAATCTTGATAAAATATAACCTGTCTCTTTCACCCACCCTTGCTTTATTCTTAGGAACCTTTTCCCTTTCTCCCTTGAATAATGAATGTCACCTGCATATGGATTTTACCCAGCAGGCCAGGGATAAGCCAGGATGTGCTGTTGTGAAAAACAATAACTAGATCTTTTTCTCCATGTTTGTTAGTGTAAAAACAACACCACACTCTATATTTTCCAGCACATGTGTCATATGTGTCATCAACTCATTGGCATGTGGACTTGTTCTTCCTGCCTACTGAGTCAGTCAGAATTGGATCATTTGAGTGGATATATGTCAACCTCTTATGAAGGAAAAATATGAACATAAACAATTCAGTTGGTAAACATTGAGAATACTAAGGTTCACAGCGTATCTACCAGGATTATGTCATTTGATTCTGACATCTCTGAGATGTCACTAACACACATGATATGACAGCCCCGATTTACAGGTGAAGAAACCGAGGCTGAGAGAAGTTATCTGATTTACTGAAGGTTAGTTAAGTGGCAAAGCCTTGACTAGAATCCAAGTTTTTGCTTGTTTTTTTCAAATTGTGATCTTTCCCCCACATGTCAGGAGAGGAGGAGTTGAATGGAATGAACCTAGTCACATGACAAGGCCTGGACAAGGGTTAGCATGCATGAGAAGCTTTGAGCCGTCAGCCGTGGGAAGAGAAGCCCCCTCTGTAACAGAAGGAAGACTTAACTTAATCGGGGAGAGGGAGGGAGCCCGGCACAGGAGAGGGGGCACCTGCAGCTTGGGAGTTGGCAGGAGAGACTGTTCTCCAGTGTTCTTGTCCAGAAAGAAAGTATATTTGAAATGCTGAGAACTCCACATATATTCTGTTAATAATTTACCAACTGAAACCATTAAAGATGTTGACAAAAGCTTTTCCATTTACTATGGGTGTCTATGGGTGATTTGAAACCACTCATTACCTTTATAAGCTCCCGGGTTATTTCTGAGTGTCCCAACTAATTGGCAGCAGCAAAAGCACCTTGGACCAGCATCGGATGGAGTCTTAGTTTGAACATACAAAAACCCTGATTCCACACTCAGGCGTTTTGCCACTAATTCATTGAGAGACTGTTGGCCCAGGATTCTGTAGGCAAGTTGTGTTTGCCAATAGATGAAATTTAGAGTGTAACTGGATATCCCTGCATGAGGAGCTCAATATTAAAAAGTAAATATGTTTTCCCGGAAGAAGTCCATCAAGATGTCACCAGAGCTGCACATTCAGAAGGAAGCTGAGCATCCTTCTAATTAAATAATTACTCTTTCAGAGCCTCCTAAGTTTACAGGGACTAAAATTCCTGAAGTGAAAGAAACAAACTGCTCTTCCCGCGCAAGATGGATGAATTCTTTAAGCTATTATTTGTCAATAACACCAAGCAGTATAGCACTTACTATTCAAGTTTTGGATTCTTGTTTTATTTCTGACATCTCCAACCCCTAGATAAGTTAGGATGTTGTTTGGCTACAAATAACAGAAAATGTAACTCATGGTGTGGTTGAAACAATGAGGGCACTTAACAATTTTTCATAGCACAAAGCCCAGAGCTGGGGAAGTTCCAGGGTGCTCAAGTGGACAGCTCCAGGACTTATGTCCACCTCTCTACTCTGTCACACATGCTGGACAAGTTGTCCCTGTAAACCAGCTCCCTCCATGGCCCTCAGGTGGCTGCCGAAGTGTCCACGTTACACATAGGTGGTAAAATCCAGAGGTAGCAAGGGAATGTCTGTCAGTTGTGTCCTTTTTTTTAAAGTGAAAGAAACTTTCCAAGAAGCTTGGTCAGACCATGTCACATACCTAAGCACAAACCCAACCACTTAGCAAACCTCACGAAAAGATGCACTCCCAGGGGCTGAAGAGGGAACTTAGTCTGCCTTTGAGTATGTGGCCGCTCGGCGGGGGGTAAACAAAATTAGAGAAGAGGAGAAAAGGCCAATTTTGCAGGCAATGGGGATTAGCTGCTATGTTAAGGAAATATCTTCTATAGGGCTCAGTTTTCTCATGTCACTGGGTAATATCTAGACTAGAGGTCACCACTAATATTCTTTAGACTGTTAAAATTCCTCAATTCAAAGATGAAGATGACTATATAACCCTACTTAATTGAAGAATTGATATAATTTAGTAAAATACGGTTTTCCCAGAAAACAGAACTTAGAAAGAATTAATATACAATATACCAAATGAACACTTGACTCTTAGAGTCAAGTGTTGTACCATCTCATTGATCTCTACATTTCTGGGAGATAAATAAGGCTATATCGTCAAGAAAGATAAATTGAGGCAAGGAGAAGCATAATAAGCAGCCCACTCCTGCAATTTCTGACTGTGTCTAAATCATTAAGTCACGGGTGGGAGGAGTCAGGTTATAGCTGTGTCCTCCAAACTGGGATGTACCATCCACACAGGGTGCAACAAGGATCCATCCAGGCCTAGGGAGAAAGTGCTGGAATTTCTATTCCTATTTTTATCTCCTCTTTTAATTTATATGTGTAATGGTTTATTATGTGCAGGGCGTATTAGCATAGTAGTAGTAGTACATGCATTTAATTTATAGCTACGTAGAAAGTGAAGATGAGAGCTGATATGTTTTTCACTTATACAGTGCACAGCTGAAAACTTTGGAGACACTTGTCATAGATCATACTAGCATCTTGACAGCTTCAACTGTACCACAGAACTGGAAAGGAAAAAAAAAAAAAAACATGCAGAAACTGACACAACTGGATTTGTGCGTGCCCCACACTGATAAAGCGAGGCAGCCCTGAATCTGGGTTTAGAATACTCGATTTGCAGTGAAACAGATTCCCATGTTATATTTATTTGTTGATCCTGTCAAAGGCTTTTACTTTGTTTATCAGGAGATTATTTCTATCACTGTTTTCTTCTTCTTCCTTCCCCTCCAAACTGTCTCCTCTTTTAAGAAGCGTAAGGCTGGGTTTGTAGGGCTCAACATAAAAAAGTGGCTCACTGACAGTCAGGAAGTCAAAAGAGATTTGTGGGCTCCCACAGTTTGTTTGCTCATTCAATTACCAATTGTGCGTCTACTAAGTGCTAGACAGGAGGCTGCAAAGATTTACTAAGACTCCTAGAGTCCTGTGTCTGGAAGGAATGTTCCTCAGTCTGGAGAGAGACCCACAAGAAAGTGGTAGGTTGGACTGTTAGCCAGCTACCGAGGAAAGGACAAAACGCAGCAGGCTGAGGGGGGAAGTGGAGAAGTCAGAGGTGGGTAAGAGTCCGAGTCGGAAACCAACTCTAGGAAGAAATGGCTCTTAACCCTTTACTGAGTCTTGAAGAAGAGAGGGGCAGGTCAAGTGCCACATTCCTTTCATCAGAAGAAACAATAAGGGCAAGGCCCAGGACCGTCCACCTGAGGAAGGAGATGCAGGTAGAGAGCGAAAAGGGAATCTCTGTTTCCCTTTGTGAACCTTGTCTCTGTCTCCTTTCAGCCTCACATGAGTCTGAAGGTGCGGCCTTGGTGTGGGCCCTACAAATGTCGCTTTCCCTGGACACAAGGGAGCTGCTTATCCCAGCCCACTGAAGGGCTCATGGCTCCCCCAGCAGCCCAAGTGCTGGGGACTCCAAGGCTAATGTGTTTCCAGGGGTCCTTTGCAGCAAGAAATTAAAGTGCAATGGTTTTGACAGATGCAGAGGTTGGGGAGTGGGATGGAGAAGGTGCAGAATTTAATCTCTTATGTATACGAGTATGCCATGTAACCGGTTCAATGAGTTTAATCACAAAATCTGCTATAACAAAAGTGTGACCTGAATCTCAAATTCATTCCAAAGAGTCAGCACTTCTGAACCATACACTGGAAGAAACACCCCAGTTTTTACTCAGTAAAGGTTGTTTTCCTTCAGCGATCTTCACTTCTTCCTCAATTCTGTCTTTCCAGGGTTTGGTTCAATAGTGGCTTAGAATCAGGCTTCCTGTCTTAATTCAGAATGGTCTGGGTGGTGTAGAAAAAGTGTCTGTGTCATGATTCAGCATAAGCCTTCTCAAAGGTACTTTTTTTGCTACTTTCAGAAGATGCATAGCAGGATGGCTTCATTCCTCCTTCCTGAAAAGTGGAGAGAAGGGATGCAGGGAAAGAGGAGTCACAACATCCAAGATTAGAGTTTTGTTAGAAGCAGAGAAAAGTCTTCTTTGTAAAAACAAACAAACAAACAAAACCACAAAGATTTTATCATCAAATTAGGAAATCCATTAAAGCACTGTGGTGCTTAGTCCCTAGCAGTAAAAACAGTTGGGGGGGGGGCACAGGGGGCGGTTGTGGGAGGGTGGTGAAAAGGGAGAAAAGAAGTTAATCTATATCCAAAATTCTTTAATTAGATGGTTAAAAACAAGGCAAAACAAAACAAAAACGGGGAGGGGTCAGCCTTTATTGTCGACATTTGAGTGTTGCTCAAGCTGAACAAGAAAACTGAAATTTGAACTTAACTTGCATACCATCACAAAGTAGGTGTCCTCTGTGAGGAAAGCAGACGGGCAATTCTGAAGCCTTCCTTCACTGGTGGAAAATACATTGACAGTGTTATCTATTCTCTCCAAAATAGAAGTTAATTTAAAAAATAAATAAATATAATGAATAGGCACATTTGCCTCAATTTACAAAGATTTCACCCATAGCGTAGTGCTTACATCATTACAAAAGTCTAGACTCAGCACCTCTGAATAGAGAATGCTCACTCCTTTTTATCCATTTTCTCCTCTTTCTTATTGTTGGATATGACGTGTACCAAATACAGTTCGAAACCAGCCTACAAAAGACATGGGTGAGCGCAAGGAAAAGAGTGCAGAAGGGTGACCTTGGCAATTTTTTGGTAAATGTGAAGAATCAGGGAAAAAAGTGGCATGCTTTGGGTAATGCACAGGGGACAGTCATAGAAGTGTAGCAGTCTGACGTCTCATTAATCTAATATAGACATTTCAGTTCCAATCATCTCTCTCTCTCCCCCTCTCTCTCTCAAAGACACTTTAATTTGTAGCTGAAATTCTCTGTGATATACTTACCTGGTTGACTAAAAATATCCTTAAATAAAAAGAAATATGAAGTAAACATGGATGTTGACTGCATGTCTGAGTAGATTCCATCTCGGAAACTGCTGTTGAGAGAGACATGCAGAAGCAACAATTCAAAGAAATCTACGGTGACCGGCCCTGGGCTCCAGGTACATGGCAGCGAAAGCACGTAAAGAAGTTTAAAGATTGAATGAGACTATGTTGTTCTTCACTGACCTTTCATTTCCTTTTTTGTGATTATAGCCAGAAAATTTGAAGCTGAGATAAAAATAAAGAGAGGATGGGTTGTGCATGCTTTATTGTCAACGTATTTTCAATTTTATATGTTTTTCCAAAATTGTGTCATTAAGGTGGATATCAGTTTATAAAAATAATAAAGTAATAGTCATCATCTCAGATTCCAATCAACTATTTGCTTTCCACTGTACATTTTTTTTTTGGCCAGTGCTCCCTTTTTACAATTATTTCTCTGAAACTATAAACATGATGAAAGTAGAAATATATAATTTCAAAGCTCTGGACAACTTCTTTCTTCCTGTTTCTCTCTTAAATTAATCCTAACTGCTGTCACTAAAAAAGAATCACCTACTCACAAAGAAAACAGAAAAACAAGACCAAAAAAAAAACAAAAGACAAAAAAACATGATATTGCCCAAAAATGGGAAATGCTGTTGAAATTTAGGAAATAATTTTACAAATTATCATTTTCCGGGCAACTGTCACAGCTAAACTCCCCAGGGTGTAGCTTTCCAGATCTGACTGCTGACCTTGCTTCAGCAAAATGTGCATCAGTGTCACACACAGTCTTTGTGGCCAGATCACCTGACATGTGGATTTAGACAAAATGGGGCAGGGACTCTGAAGTTCTAGGCAACATGTGAGTCAAAACAAACACATTCTACTTTGTCTTGTATTCAGCTCATCATTTCCATTGCAGAAAGCTTATTTGAGAATTGTTGTTGTTACCTATATTATTTTTGGTCCCTAGACTCAAGGGTTCTCAATCTAGGAGATAAGAAATGGCAAACAAAAGAAATCCACTGCCACAAGAAAGGAATAAAAGGGTCACCAGAAACAAACCATGCAACCAAAAAAATAAATAAATAAATAATAATAATAATAATAATAATAATTCAAAATATAGACATCACTATATAATTGTAAGCTATTAAGAAAAGGCAATCAAGAAATAAATATATGTAAGCTGCTCTCGTTTATAAGACAATGGCACAAAAGTGTGTATTTTCCCAAGATTAAGGGAGGGTGCAGCAATTTCCCATCATGCCATATAGAGAGACGAACAGAAATTCTTATTATGCGAAGTGAAATTAAGTCAGACAGAAAAAGTCGAGAACCATATGATTTCACTGATATGTGGGATATAAAACTGAAAGCAACAAAGGAAGAAGACAAACAAATAAAGAAACAAAAACTCATAGACACAGATAATAGTTTAGTGGTTACCAGAGGGTAAGAGGGGAGGGGTTGGTAGATGAGGGTAAACGGGATCAAATATATGGTGATGGAAGGAGAATTGACTCTGGGTGGTGAACACACAATGTGAGATATAGATGATGTATTACAGAATTATACACTAATTGTTTTTTGTTTTGTTTTGTTTTTAAAAAAAGGAAATTCCGAGCTGACCCTAAGAATCTCAGCTCAGGGTAAAATAAAATTGAAACCTTCAACATCCTCAGCCTAACAGAAGAGAAAGCCTTTTCTGAGCACATCACAGACATACATGGGGTCATCTTAATCAGAATAACAGCCAACATTTTTTCAGTGCCAATTATGTGCCAAGTCCAATTGCCCAGTGAAGTATGATTATCTGCAGTTGGCAGGTGATGAAACTGCAACTCAGAGGGATTAAATATCTTCTCAGTGAACGGCAAAGTCAGAACTTAAATGTAGGTCAGTCTGACTTCAAAGCCACATTTGACCACTTCAGTTCTATTTCTCTCTTTTATTTCTTTGAGAAACACTTGTCTGGGGAAGGCCCACAACTACCTTCCCTGGAATCACTCTCATAGGCTGGATCCATCTCAATGTTCAGGAGTTGTTTATAATTATTTTAAATAAATTGTTAAACACAGCCATAGATTATTATGTCTCCTGCATACACTAACTCTTGGGGTAACAAATGCCATGGGTTTGTCACTAAATGAGAGCACCACAACATCCTTCTCATGTCCTAGATTTACTTTGCCAGCTATTTCATGAATAATTTTTGTATCCACTTCAGTCATGTCAGTTACGATTTCAAAGATATTACTCCCAGCCTTTTCTCAACCTTTATTCTTAAAATAAAGTCTTTCTCCAAATTTCCCTTTTCATTTGGTCAGCCATTTTTATTGCCAGTCTTCTTCTATCGATTCCGTCTAAATTAATTTGACCCAAACTGCCCACAAAAAAATGTAGGTGTAAATGCATCGTAATTATAGACCAATAGAACAACATTTGGTTTGGTTTGTCAGCACTCTTCCAGATGCTCTTCTTCCCTCCCCTTCTTCTTTGAAGAGTTTCCTCAATAAGCAATATTCCGGATCTTTAATCTCTTTCCTGGTTTCTTTTCTGTTCGCTTCATCTTCTATGTGAAGTCCCCTGGAGTGGACCACAATTTCTGAATCAGGAACCTTTGGTTTAAATCCATCTTTACCATTTACTATTTGTATAACCTTGGGCAAGTTAATTTTTGGAGCTCCATCACTAATGAAATGAGGATAATAAGAGCACCAACTCTATACAATGATTAGGAGGCTGAGTAAAATAATAGATGTCAAGTGCTTAGAACAGGGACTAGTTCATGGTAAGCTCTTGATAAACACAAGTTTTTGCTATTACCTAAAACCTCTCAAATCTTCCAGTTGCCATTTTTATCCCCACTTACACAGATTTATCAACTTTCTACATTTATCTCTTTCTTAACTTGTCTCCCAACCAAAAAAAAAATTTTGTTTCAATCAAGCTGATATATTTAATGATGAGCACGATTACTATTGTGCTTCATGAAATTTAAGAAATTTTAACATGAAAGTATTTATCTGTTGAAAGAGAGTATAAACATAATCCCATAAAACATTGTTATAGTAACTGTAAGAATGCTATTGAGGACATGATATAATACATTATATATTATTTTCTATGTGAGTACTATGGAAGAAATTGTTCTCTGTTCTTGGTACCTGGAATGGTGATGCTGCTCTTAATCTATTGTTTTATTTACCTGTTAAGGACCCTGTATCTTTTTCCAAAGAAAGTTTTATGTCATTCATGGATTTAGAAATTAAAATCCATTTATAAAGAATTTGTTTAAAACAAGGGCTTGTACATTATTCCCTTTCTATTTCCCCATCTGAAATTTTTTATCATACTTTCCCTTTCTGTTTTTAAATTGGTTTCCCAACTGTGACTAATAATCCTCTTTCCCCCATAAGAAAAATCACTGGGATACTCCACTGAAATTTGAATTATCAAATACATTATGAAAATCTTCATATACTCCACCCACAGTGTTCTTCTTGTCTGCTTGTAAATGTACATCACACTACAAGGCAATTAGGGCTCATAATTGCCTACTGGAGAAATATTTTCTCCCTCTTTTCTGTATGTAAATGTTCAAGTTCCTAGCTTTACAGTCTACCTAAAACAGAGGAGAGTCAAAGATCATTGTCTCCTGGGTCTGTGCTAGATTTATTCTTGGTTCTGAGTATAAATTATAATGTCTTTGAGATTAAGATCTGGCCAAGCCATTTCTTCATTCCCTCTATGAGCCCCTTCAGAGCTCTGGGGAATCCCTTTTGACCTGTGTATTTTTGACACAGGTCAGTTTAGAACAGTCAGTTTAAAGCAAAACAAGAAAATGAGTTTGACAGCGTGCAGACAAGGAATAGAGATGGATGGAAAGGGAAACCCTGGGGAAAGCATTATCCAAAGAATTCCTTAGCTCTCTTCAGGGACCACGATAGCACTGAATCAGAGGTTCTCTCACCTGTGCCTCTCATCGCACCCTAGCAATGCTCCTCACTCAGTCATCCATTCAGCGCCTGTGGGGGCTGAATACTGTTCTAGATGCTGAAGATGCAGTGAGAACAAGAAAGAGTAAGTCCTGACCCTCACAGAGCTCAGATTCCAGTGGAGAAGCACAGACAAGGGAGAAGAAATGAAATAATTTTAAGACAGTGTTGGTGATTCAGTGCTCTGAATGAATTAACAGAGAAATGTAATAAAGAAAACTAAATACGCCAGGTTAGGGGAATCTACCATCAGTCTTTGAATCTGGAGACATTAGAGGAATAACTCCACTGAACAACATGAGGACTTTTTACCTTATAGGCTTTCGAGGTCACACGCAAGGAATGGCTCAGATAAAGCAAAGAGCAACACTGTGTAAAGGGCTAAAATGATAAGTCAAAATTTCAGTGTCAGAGCAGCACTGAAGTAGGCAGTTGTCTTAGTCAGCTAGGGCTGCCATAACAGAATATCATAGGCTGGGCGGCTTAAACAACAGGGACTTATTGAGTTGATTTATTTTGTGTAGTTCTGAAGGCTAGAGAGTCCAAGATCAAGATGCCAGCTAATTCGGTTCCCCTGTGAGGGCCTCCTTCCTAGCTTGCAGACTGACATCTCACTGTGTCCTCACGTGGGAAGGAGAGAGAGAGAGAGAGAGAGAGAGAGAGAGAGAGAGAGAGAGAGAGAGACTAGCTCTAGTCTCTCTCTCTTCTTAAAAGGGCACTAATCCCATCATAGAGTCCCACCCTATGACCTCTTCGAAACCTAATTACCCCCCAATGTCTCCACTTGCAAATCCCATTACATTGGAAGTTAGGGCTTCAGCATATGAGTTTTGTGGAGACACACACGTTCACTCGATAACCTCAAGTGTGAACCTCCTACCCAAGTATGCTGGAAAATGCGTTGTTGTGTATGCACAGACCAGAGCTTTCACACCAGATATCAATGGTCTGGCCCTGATGGTGAAGGGGGTCTTTGCCTCCCCCCGAGGACTTGATTTCCATGACAGCCTGCAGACAGGTCTCCAGTGTTCCCCAGCCTGGACTACCAATGCACTGCAGTCCTGCATTTCTATGAAAAATCTCCTGTCACCTTCAGGCATGTTGTCTGAAGGGAGAATTAAGATGCTACAGACAACTTCTCTTTTCCTATCACAAGTGAGGAATTCTACTCTCAAGAAGCTTCTTTCTTACTTGACTGAAAAGAGAAAAAATTAATAGTTTTTCAATAAACTTTGATATAGTTACAAAGCAATTTAAAAGTCTATTCATTCTAATCCTAAGAAGCACTAATCTGGTTTAGATACGTTTCTATGCTTCTAATATAACAAGGGGAAAAAAGGACATCTTGTATACATTGATAATTGTGGGCTTTGATTTTTAGGTGCCTATTTAGAGCTATAAGAAGTGTTTCACTGTTGTAGGATCAAGGATAAACAGCAGAACATTTCATCTTTGTAGACACTGATGATGAGCCCATACTCAGAAAGAACTTCCTTTAAAAGAGTACTCCTCCTCTCCTGGGTCATTTTCAGAACTATGTGCACAGACTAAAAATAATGCCAAAATTATTACCTTTGGGGAGTGGGGGTAGTAGCTTACCGATAATGCCACCCAATTGTTAATGACAATCCAAAGTGACATGGTAATAAGCATGAGGAACAACATGTCCTCCTGTTCTTACTTCAGAAACTATTTATGATCATTACTTAAAAAGTGATTCTAAAATAAATGTTGTACATCCATCACGGCCAAATTTGCAGAGGGCCTCAAAGGAACTGGGTCGTGTATAACCAAATCAGGATGTGCACAAGTAAGAATCCTCAAACCAGTGAAGCCCAGATGGAAACTAGTGGAGCCCCTGACAACCTCAGATGCCTCAGGGTTGTTGCTACCAGAAGTGCTACCTTAAGGATAAAACAGAGTCCACTGAGGAGTTGAGGGCAAGATGGCAAGCTTGCAGGTGTGAACCATCAATGATGACCAATTGCCTGACACTTACAGAAAGTTTGCCTTGAATCACCTCCTTTCTTAACATATTTTGCTGTGGCTGAATAGAAGGGACAAACCCAGCCTTTCTTCCTGAGAATGTTTGTGAATCATGGCAACAATTAACCCTGTCACCAGAATTGGGCAGGGAGACGTGAGGAGGTCATGAAGGGTTGTGGGCCCGTACGTATCTGTATTCATGTACCCAACATTGACGTGTTCTTGTAAGCTGTTTTGGGGCATGATTTCAAAAGAAGAAAATCAATTTGCACTGATACTTGAGAAGTTTAATTGGTGCCAGAGGAGACCTCTCTGTTGGTTGAGCACTAACTACTGCATAGTGGAAAGAGTAAGGCTGGGAGCTCAGACCACCTGGGTTTGAAACCTGGATCCACCAGTAACAACCTGTTTGGGGAAATCACACAGTACGCTGGACTCACACCTGTTATCTGGAAAGTGGGGTTGGCTATACCTACCTTTTAGGGTTGTAACACACTGCCATTCTCTAAAGAAAATCTGAGGCTGCACTCACCCTCTTGCTAAAAAAGGGGCCAGACAACTTTCCCTGTTGTCAAACATTTGAACCTCATGACCTGATGTTATTAGAGGATTAAAAAAGTATTTTTAAAAGAAGTCTCTAATAAATCAACAAAACAAAACAATAATGACAATTGTCTTTGGGGTGAAAAACTAGATGGTTATGGAACAGTGGTTGAAAGGAAATTGACTTCTCATTGTGTATCATGTGTATGTTTAAACTATCCAAAGAAAAATAAAATGATTTTTTCAGTAGTCTTTGAAACCAATCTCAATTTATACATTTATCTTTATTATAGGGAAAATAGTGACTTCAACCTTTACTCTGCTCCTTGGACATCATTCAATATGAAAGGAATCCCATATTAGGTTTAGAAGATCATACGTTCCTACTTGAAAGATGGAATCAGACCCAACAATGATTACAATATTTCTTAATAGGAAACATGGAATGTATTAACATATGACATCCTGATTTTGTAATTGATCCATCCTACCCTAAAAGAAAGAATATTGACTTATGAATTTTCCCTTACTCCTCCAATCAGCCTTGTTTTCTTGTTTCTTTCTAATTAGCTGCCCATTTCTCTCTACAATGAAGGCTACAGTCATCTCCAAAAACTAACTTGCAACAGAAAAAAAGAATTGGTGTCAGGAGGCCAAGGATAAAAAGATAAAGTCTTTTAATTTCCTTTATTTGGAAAAGGAAAATACAAGCTACTAATCAAGCTGCCAGTCATCTTGTGTTTTAGAGTGTAAGGTCTCAGAGGGGAGAGTGTTTTTTTTCCCTTTCTTCAGCAGCTCAAGCATTGTCAAGTCTACCTATGTGTAAAAATGAACATTGTTTGAAAATAATGTTACTTATTCTTTATGTGACTCAGAAGCAATTTTATGTAACAATTGATTCCACATCAAAGCAAAGCTCTCCATGGTATATCATTACCTCACACTCTCCACATATTTCTGGGCTCACCACCGCCATACGCACCCGATGCCGGTCCTGTTTAGAATGAGAAGACCTGGGCAAACATTCTAAGCTCCTATCCTAGCCGAGTTCCCAACCATAGTGCCTACCACACTAAACAATAGCAGGCCCCAAGTTCCTCACGTGGTTACCGAGACATTTCTCTCAGCGGAAATGACATTCTTCAAATTTTCCCTTTTTTCACCTTTGGTATATTTATTGCTACATGTCTTAATCAGTCTATTAATTCTCTGGAAACCCGAGGAACTCTCTTCAGGAAGATAATGAGAAGAAACACACCTTTATGCTATGTTTTAGAGAAAAGAAGATGTGTTAAAACAATTTTCAGTGCTATGGTCCCTAGACCTCCATACTAGAAATCCGCATAGGGCAGAGAGATTTATGGAGGAAATCTCCTAATTCTAACAATAATGGCTGCTTTGAGTTAATTATATTAAGAAAGCAGTGTTTTCGTGATTCATGTTTAAATGAAACAATTATGTTCTAGATCCTGCCAAAAACTTACCACAACTCATTCATGTAATTTTATTACAAATTAAGATTCCCATCATTTTGGAAGAGAGATGTACACTTTAAAGTCTTTGGGGAAGACCTGGCTTCAGGGCAATGGATTGCCCTAAAAAGTGGAACAAAGGAGAGGACCTTGTCACGGAGCTGGTGAGCAGGGGACCAGGGTCAGCCTCACGTCAGCCATTCTGCGGTGATGTACACAGCAGGCCCTGAGCCATGATGTGTCAGGGACACAGCCATGGCCTAGCAGGATGTACTGAAAAGAGGTTACAAAGAGAGAGAGGGAGAGTTTACAAAAGGTTTACAGATTCTTGTTTTTTTTTTTTTTTTTTAATGGATGGGTCAAGCATTGCCATCACTTTGGCCCTACAAGAAATAGGAAATAAGATCAATATACGATGACACACAATATTTTTTTCTTTGAAATTTTCCTTTCAGGGAGAGGGGTATTATCTCTTCCCCTCGACTAGAGACAAGAACTTCTGGAACTCTACTGAGGGACAAGGGGAGGAGAAAAAGAGAATGAAAGAAAGAAGAGGAGCAACCTCTCAGTGTCCGTAAGGCCAGAGCACAGCTGCTTGAATCACATGGCTTAAGAAAGCACAGAAAGCTGAGCACCTGTCCTTGCGACACCTTTCTCCAATCTTCAATCCTTCTTCCCCACAGCAAATATTTGCTGCCATCCAATTTAATTTTGTTTACTCATGGAAACCTCCAGGCCAGGTTAGTGATGATTCGGCATTATCTGAAACAAAAGTTTTCACTAGAGTGTCTCATTACTTTACATGTCAGGTATGTGTGTTCCATATACACAAGCACACATCGATTATGTCCACAATCACACCTCTGTAAAAAGTGAAGCCATCAGTGAAGCACTATGCAATATCTATATAAATAGGCAAAACATGGGAGCAATTTCTCAACATCTATAAGTTCTGCTCTATTTTTGGTGCCAAGAGCTCATAAAGGCAGCAAGGTTTACTGGAAAGAGCACTGGACTGGCACCCAATGGCCTGTGTTTGCAATGTTACTCATCTAATCTTAAGGGTCACCTCTCTAAGAACCTGTTTCCTTATTTGAAAAACAAAAGTGCTTTTGGGTCCCTTCTAGCTCTGAATCTAAAATTCCCCATGCTCATATTTCTATGGGTAAGTCTAGGTAAAACATTAACCCCTAATTCAACAGTGCCATGAATTATTACCAGAAATGACAGTAACAAAATGAGAAAAATATTACTGCAGTCATCTTTATTCCCTGTGAAATCAGTGATTATGGCAACAGCTCCAAAATTTAGTGGTAGATTTTTTTCAGTATGCCATATGTCAAGAGGAAAAATATATATACAGAGAAAAAAATTGAGTAAAAAAAAAATCAGTATATGGTATCTGCTATGTGAAGTAGTGATTTCCCTGAAGATTAGAGGAATCCTGACATTTCAGAAAGTTCTTTGCCTTTATCCAAACTCCACAATCCATGACGAAAACTGTAGATTTATTTTCACTCCCAACCCTTGATAGTAGCTGGTTCAATATATATATATATAAAGAAATCATTTAAAGTTGTATCCAAGTTTTCAGTTTGCTAATCACAAAAATATGACTCCAGATTGCATTCACTTTAACATCCTACAATTGTCTCCCCGTGACCTACAGTATCTGGATTACAGGAAGGTACAGTCTATCACTATGAAAAAACATTTCATCATCAACAAAAAAGCATTTATTAAGTGCTAATTGTACTTGATGCATCACTGATTACTGAGAGAGAGAGAGAGAGAGAGAGAGAAATGAATAAACAAAAGAAAGGGGAGGGGAAGGGAAGAGAGGGGTAGGAATGGGAGGGGAGAGGAGGGGAAGGGAAGGGAAGGGAAGGGAAGGGAAGGGAAGGGAAGGGAAGGGAAGGGAAAAAAGATAGTCTTTCCAATCTAACTGCACATAGTCTGTTACTGGAATAATGCCTTGAGCCAGTATGATAGGAACATACAGATGGAAAAATTGAAATAGCACAGTTAATTAAGGGAGCATAGACTCATATATGAGTAAGAAAAGAGAGAGCAGGGGCAGTATTAGATGCATAACTGAGATGGGAACAATCAATATAAAGGTCTAGGAGGATTGTGAGAAAATTAAAAAAAAAAAAAAAATCTGTTCTTAATCTGGGAAGACTTCCTGGAACTGGCAGAGTTTTCATTAGAGAACTGGGGGCTGGTGGGCTGGGGTCTCAGGAAAGACTCAAAAACAGATGGCATAATCAATCTAGAGGGCTCTCACTTATGATCTACTTATGTAGGTCTGCTCCCCCTGGGGTCCTAGACCCACCACACAATCTTTGGAGAAAAGGAAAGCTCAGCAGCTGACTAGCTGTTGGCAAGGACTGGTGAGAGGAAAGAAGCCTGATGACAGAGAGACAGTGGTTCTGATAAATGAGGACAAAGTTCTGCACCCAGGCAGAGAACAGCAATGACAGAAAGCAGTCTGTTCAGAAGATATTGGAAAGAACGGCATTTCCTTCAGCAGCAGATGGTTTCTGATGTGTCTCTCCTACACCATAAGAAGGCATCTTGCTACTGAGTACCTTAGTGTTTAGTATCTGACAACAGCGACCCACTTACCTCTAGTATCTTAATAGGCTACAACTTACCACAAACTTGTACTTTCTGTGTGATATTATTGTGAAATGGTTCACTTTCCTAAATCATTTCTTCTCAACTGCTCCTCAAAGGCTTAAAAATAGTACTAAAGTCTCACAGTGATTAACTGCCTTAAAATAATTCACAAACATCTTCCTCAAGCGAAGTAAGGGGAAGATAGGAAGTAGAATGCCAATGAGCTGACGGGTTTTGTCAACACTGAGAGAGGTGACTAGATTGGAACTCACAGATGGGACAGAGTCTGGACTTAGCAGCAGTTGATTTCATCTTGACCAGATTATTGGTTGTTGGATTTAGAGAGAGTGTAGAGGTTAACTAAGGAAGGCTGATCCCTGGAAAATAAACTAGGTAGATTAGAGCAGTGATGAACAGGGGAGAAAAACCCTTTATCTCTCTTAAGCCACACCTACATGGAATTAACAGTCAATAGACTCTATACCTACAGGGTAACCAAGGATTTTCCCAAAGACAATGCCCAGGGATGGGCACCAGACAGGTTATTTGGGGGAAAGGAATGAGAAGGGCAAATGCATGGGATTGTTGCTCAAGTCTATAAACACTACAAAAACATACTCTTCTTTTGTTTTAAAGCCATATTCTGTAACCTTATAAATTAATTCATTAATTCACCAGAAATTTATTTCGCCCCCCTCACACATCAGGCACTATACCAGGCCCTGAGGATACAAAAATCAATGAATAATGTCATTGATCATTATAAGAGTTCCCATTATTGGATGCTAGTATGCCAGGAACTCTACTTCCATTATGCAATGGAATGCCCACAAAACAAACCTCTAGATGAGGCTTTGAAGAACTAAGATGAAGAAACTGAAAGAGAGATTAAATGAATGTGGCAGATCTCTCAATGAATTCCAGTGCAGAAGAGAGATAAGCAAACTAGTGTTTACAATATTCTATGGTAAATGCTAAAACAGAGATAAAATAAAAAAAGAGGAGCTCCTAACTTAGCATATGGAGAAGGAGATAGGAGGCCATGTGGGGGATAGAGGAAAGAAAGAAGCAAAGAGAGGGTAATACATGCTGTCTTTCAACCTTACCCACAGACGCCTCCCTCTACGTCTCTGCAGGAAGAAGAATGTTGTGAAGAGAGTGGCAAGGCTCATGTACAGAGTTTCTGGGATGACACAAGAGGCTCTGACTAGACACTTTTTATTGGCCTGAAGAAGATGGGGCATTTATCATGACAGACTAATTGCTCACTTGGAGTTAGACATTATTCCATCTATCTAGGTATCTGTGGCTGTAGAGTAATTACACGTTTTTACACAAACAGTCCAAAGCTTGTATGTCCAGATAAACGCTCCAAAGTAGTTAGTCACCTTAAGTTTAAAGGCTGATTTCCGTGTCTCCCCATTGCTCAAAGCATTTCAAGGACACCTCTTTGGAAATTGCCTTCACAGCTTGCAATACATTCTTTTGAATAGCTTTAAGGGTGACAAATCTTCACTGACTAAAGTGTAATATTTTTTTTTGTTTTATTTTAAGTCAAAAATCATCTTGAGCCAAATCCATGATGGGTGATTAAACTAGGTAAAAATAATTGAAAATGACAGCAAAATGCCAGACACTAAGCTAAGTGTATCTCATAAATCATCTCAGCTAATTTAATTCTCACCACAGAATTATAAGGTGGGCATTAGTGTTCCCATTTAATACTTCTTTAATAATTATAAAATTAGAACATGTTCACTGAAGGAAGTTTTTAAAAATCTAGAAGAACAGAAGGACAAAACCAAACTTCTTTCTGGATCTCACCACTCAGATCTAACCACTACTGACACGACTGTACCTATGGGTCTAGTCTTCCTTCCAGGGGTGAGTATATAAATATGATCTTTCTCCCAAATTAATCACACTGTGCATAGCTTGAGGATTTTTTTTACTTATTATATTCTGAACAGTTTTTCACATCACTAAATTTCTTCTACAAAATCATCTTTACTCATTGTTTGGTATTCCTGTATGTAGATGTGTCATCTCTACTCAAAGAATTTCAGTATTTCAACGCTCCAAATGAACAGTCTTCATAGATAAGTCTTTGTGGATTTCTACGATTATTTCCTTCAGACAATTCCCTAGAAGTAGAATTGCTGGGTTCAAGGCTTGCATGTTTTGAGAGGCTATTATTATAATTTCTCCAATTTTTAGATGAGTAAATGAAAACTCAAAGAAATACTCTCCAACATCAGAAACCCAGACTAGCAGAGGTTGAATGTAACCCAGGTCTATGACTCTTTAAAGCCTATGATATTCTATTTCCCACTACGATAAACACATTTTGATCAAAAAAGAGAAATGTCAATGAAAAACAGAATGTTCACCTGTGCAACCAAAAGTATTCCTGAAAGACTTTTTTGAAAGGAGTTAAAAAAAAAATGCTTTGGATTTACATTGTTTCTCTAATGATTCTTTGAAGGACCAAGCTCATTTTTGAGTTTGCTTTTGTTATATTCATTTTTAAGGCACTCACTTTACTTCATTGTTGCGTTCTTAGAAAACATCAGTTTTGTCCTTTATGAATTTACAATACAATTAATATTCTGGCCTCGCACTGGGCTTCTGGTCAAACTGCCAAAAAGCATAATCTCTCTGGCATTTTAAGCAACAGAATTGGGACAAACCTGGTTACAATTCAGGCAAGCCACAGCCAGGTAGGGAGTCCACACCCACATGCTTAGAATACCAAATGACTAATAGATAACCAGTCTTCTTTAAGTCTGGATACATTCTGATAACAGGGGGGGAAAAAAACATTTCCTACCCAAAGTCCTACTAGTTTGTTATAAACATATAGTCTGTTCTCCTGGAAAGATGAGTGGAATGAACAATATAAGGACAACTTCCTTGCACATTTGTTACCAGCATAGTAGTTCAAAATGGATGAGAGAAAACCAGACTGGTGGGGGAGGTGCACGGGAAGGGATGGGTGGGGATATTATGCTGAAATTGTTTTGTATAGTGGAGTCTACAAACATTTCCAAATTGTCCTTAATTCATGGGACCCACGCCCTCACCCCTCTTGCAGGACCAGGAAGATTTAAAGGTCAGGTGAAGATTTTAAAGATAAGTAGAGGATTTTAAAGATAAGTCAGAGGAGGAAGTTGATTTAGGAATTCTGACTTCAGGCTTTCAAATCTTTGGGGAAAATGACTTTGACCACATTGGGAGCTCCACTGGCTTTCCCTGGTGCTCTATTTCTTGATCAGACAGTCAACAAGTAGCCCTGCTTTCTCCCTTTGCTCACTAACCTCAACTTGAGTGTTGCACTAATACCTCAAGTGTAACTTACCGAGAGAACCCTTCATTCTCACCCAGCCCGTCATCACCTTCTACTTCCCCACCCTCCCGTGCTCCTTTTCCAGTCGACCATGTTAGTAAACGGTGACCACCTTGCGCTGAGATAGTCAAGTCATTTGAGGTTCTGTTTTTTTCTCTTAACCCAACACCCTGAATGCTTTACCTCCAAAACACATACCCATGCCTTCCATTAATCCTTCCATCCACCTCTACTGCTATCCTGCAAGTGTAAACCTCAATAGACTCTCATCTGAAATTCTTCTTTCTACTTCTGTCCCTTAACAATGCTTTCTCCACACAATAATCAGGGTGATCTTTCAAAACATAAATCAAGCCAGGGGCCTACTTAAACCCTCCAATGGCTTTGTTGCCAGTGCCTGAAAGGGCAGTTACCACATTTCTATTTCTTCCTGAAAGTCAAGGGGACATTAACTCCTCAGCAGGGCCCTATGTGCCTGCACGGTACTTGTGACGCGAGTGGGGAACAAAGCCGTGACACAGAGATTCAGATAGAGTGAGTGACACAGCTTTATTTGCGAACCAATGTCCCTCCAGAGGCCAATGCTCTGGTAAGCACAGATTATACAGAATAGAATAGAATTGAATAACGAACCAAGTCCCAGAGTCAATCAAGATGGAGAAGGTCCCTGGTCTGGGAGAGACGACTGGGCCCATGAGGGGTCTGAGGCGAGCTGGTCTTGCAAGGAAGAACTTCAGCGAGTCCCAGTATCGCGGCTTGCCACATCAGATGGCTCTGTCGGATCGCCCAGACGAACGTCCCGGAGAATCATTCCGGAGTGTCTCGCTCAGAGCCTCGCAGAGGGTCTTAGCCAGAGCGCCCAGTCAGACTACTCATGGCATTGCTCTGGAGTTCCGCCTTTATCCTCTTTTCCTTGGACTTGTTTACTTCTTAGGTGATAACCAGAAGTTGTTTGCCAGGAGTTGTTTACATCTTAGGTGATAACCAGATGTGGTTTTGGTGAACATGTTTATCGTTCAATTTTGTTATGCTCAATTTCACACAAAAACATGTTTTTCAGTTCACTCTTATCAGTCTCACACATGTGCCGCCATATTCCTAGCTCGCGTCCCTACTAGTAAACAACTTGTTTTGCAAACCTCAATCCAATATATATAATATATTTTATGCGCTCTACACAGGCTTTGTGTCACAGAAGGCCAAATCTTCACCATGATCTATAAAGCCAAGTCCCTGCCTACCTCTCTGCTTCGTCCTCTATCCCAAACCCCCTTCCCGGTCACCACTCAGACCTGGCTGTCTCTCCAGGGGTAGCCTTGTCGCAGGACTGAACCTTACTGTTCCAACTGCCTTGAATACGCATCCTCTCAGACATTAAGAAAGCTGGGTTGTTGTTTTTTACCATTCAGAGTTCAGCTCAAATATTATTTACTCAGAAGGCTTCCCTAACACCCCTCACAAAATGTTGCCCCATTTTGTTTTCTTTTTATCACTCATCACTAGTGGAAATCATCTTCTACTTGTCTATGTAATTGTTCATTGTTCTGTCTCCCTCACTAAAATACAGGCTCCTAAAAGATGGACTTGGCTAACTTACTCAACATTCTATACCAGAACACAAAACAGTTCCTAGCTCAAAGAAAGGCACTTGAAAAAAAAAAAATGTGTCAAATAAAAGAATCAAAAACTGACTGAGAGATGGGTGGGTGGAACACATTCCTCTATCATTGCCTTAAATTCCTCAAGAAAACAATTATCTGATTCTTTTGAGATTCAGGCATTGACACCATACTGAGTTCAATTCAGCCACGAGATAACTTGCTCTGAGTTGTAAATTAGGCACTTTTAATAGTCACATCAATTCTTAGGCCTGTTAGTACACTAATGTACTAGTGGCCTGAAAGAATTGACAAAGCTTCCAAAGTACATTTCTCATGACTAGTAATTTGGGGATGATAGAGAGAATCTGGCAAGTTGTATTTTCTACAATTAACTGCTGTTGTCTTCTTGGATTTTAAACCTAATTCTCTTTGCCTAAAGAATTCTGGATTTGTAAAGTAAATTCTTATGGCATCTGACTATAATAGTATATCAAAATGTATACATGATTGATGATATTCAGATTATTCATCTTGTTGTCTACAAAAAATATGCGTTTCACCAAAAAACATTTATATGTATGTATATACCCACACATAGAAATGCACAGCCATAAGAACATCTTCAGTGTTAATGAACTTGCCGTATTCATGAAACTTTCTGCAGTACATAATGCGTGAGTGGCAACTTGGGTCAAACAGGAGGACCGCCACATCTTTGAATCTTCATGAATACAATGCTGTCTCCACATAACCTCTTGCCTGAGAGCTTCAAAATA